>NW_025336308.1:3213951-3276774 GCF_004798865.1 Varanus komodoensis
AGAAGGGGCAGAAAGGATGAGCTGGGCAGGAAAACCAACTCAAGGAAGGCTTTTTCAAAATCACCCGCTTTTCAGTGGAACTTGACCCCTATATTAGGGTTAGGGGTGTGCACCAGGGTAGGGGTAGGGATAGGAAAGCGAGGTGTCCTGGCATGATTCGGATGGCTGGAGCGTGCTTAGGCTTGCGTAACCCCCTCTGGAGGAGTTCTCAAGGGGCTTTTGGCATCCCGGGAGCACTCCAGGTGGAGCTGAGCACTGAGCCGTGTTGCTCCTGCAGCTCAAGGGCTCATGGAGACTTTTGGATTTAGGGGCAAACTAAACAAACCTTGCGAACAGCAGCAGGACTGTTTCTCTGTCGTCCTGCTCCGCTGTGACGTAAACACACACCCAAAACACATCCCTTGTTCAGATTCACTTTGGGCTTTGAGTGTTCGCCCCGCTCTTCTCCAGTGCGGACTGGAACATGTTAGTCAGCACATAATGTTAACCCCTGGTTTATTGAACCCATGGTCTCTTGCCCAGGAGATAATCAGATACGCCACTGTTTGTTTTCTCAGTCCTCCGCCTATTTCTTTCTCTCTTGCTTTCCTCCCTCCCAGTATCCCAGATGCCTTTGCAACACTGCAGTCCGAACATGTAGAGAAGCTGTGTGTCGTACTGTTTTTGCCCGTTGCCTAGCAAAACAATCCATGAACAATCCATGGTTCTGGGTTCATACATAGCAATGTCCCATGGTTTAAACTACCCAGAGTTCACAACCCAACCACAAACGTTCAGGCTTGTTCTTGCTTCCGCAGCCGTAGCATTCACATATGATGGCAACCCCAGAATTCAACCACCCAAACTCTCTCCTCCATACGCCGCCCCCAGCCTGCCGGCGCCCACGTCTCCCCCATTTTGCTTTGCACACGCGACGTGCAATGATCCCCAGCGAGCCACGGCCACGGCCTCAGACGCTTCCCGTGGAGGGTGGACGCGCGCACTGGCTTGTGAGCTATGGCCAGAGTTAAGAGAGGAAGCCGGTCCTGAGAGATGCCATGTGAATGTTCTTTTCTGTGAGCACCCATCTTCTTTCCCTTCCCTGCCCCTCTTCTTGCCTTCAGGAAAAGACTCCCACGAAGGAGATGAAGATGAGCGCCATGACTGGAGCGAAAATCACTCCCTTCCTCTCCCTTTGCTCCCTCCTAGCAGGTTTATGGGGCCCTACTGGTAAGTCAGGTTAATTGCTTTCCTGTTTGATTAAATGCCCAAATTTCCCTGTGGAACAATTTCTCCTTGGGTGAGGTGGCGCCTGAATCACAAGAGGATGGGAGCATCTGAAGATGCTGGATATCACCATGCTGGGTCCCACCAAGGCCTGTCTAGTACAGCATCCATGTTCCCCAGATGCCCCAAGCCAGGTGCTGGTGGGAAGTCCACAAGAGGGACATCAGGGCCACAGCGCCTCGCTGCTCACACTGCCAGCCACAGGTGCGTGCATGGATCCTGCCCCTGACCCAGGAGAAAGCTTCCAGCTGCCGCCCCGGTGCGCTTGCAGCTTCATCCTCAAAGCTTCGTCTCACCCCCATCTGATCCGAAACTTCCTCACATGGCGGCTGCCGCCACGGCCCGTGGAAGACGCTCCAGGTGTGCCGTGTGAAGAAGCCGTTCCTCATCTCTGTCCTAGCATCCCACCAGCCGGCTTCCTGGGATGACACCTTCGGGATCCAGCATTACGAGGCAGCTCCTGCAGTCTCTCTACACAGGAGCGATTAGACACACCTCCACCGTGCGCCTCCCCACACCTTTTATCTAACACAACGCCTCAGATGTTGCAACCCCGCCTTGCAGGGGACGCGCTCCAGTCTGCTGGCAAAAGAGGCCACCCCCTCTTCAAGCCAAGTCTTGGGGAGGCACGGAGACGCTTGAGCAGACTCAACCAGAACTGGCGTCTTGTACGGTTCGCATCAGGACCTGTTCCCTACGAAATGCTTTATTATTAGCATAAGTCTTAGTATTTTCATGCCCTCAGACATGGGCGGTGTGGCCAGCTCTTCCATCTGGTGGTGCACAGAAGGGAAAAGGTGTCCTCCCCCTCTTGAACTATCAGTATCTTGGCCATGAGCAGCACCACTTCAGTAACTAAAGGATAAATCGCGTAACTAAAAGATAAATCGCATGGGATGCCGAATGCATCGAGTGCAGCCAGTCCTGTTGAAAATAATAATGGTCTGCCTAAACACACGGGAACCTGATCCGGATTTTGACCATTTACAGGTAGGGAGGAGAAACCTTCCTCCCCCAGCTGACCCCCCCCCCAGTGAAATTTACCTCCGGTGTAGGAGCTAAAGACGTACCAGCTGCACTGACATCACTGGGGGGAATTTGGGGAGCAAACGCATCTGGGTTGGGAGGCTGGACTCCCCGTCCTGCTCGTGCGTGGGGGTCCTGGCCCTGGCGGGGGCCCAGGGACTTACCCCGCAGCAAAGGACAGGAGTCAGGGTCCGCTCTGTTAATTCCGTGCATGCTTGAACCCCGGCCTGAGCCCTCCTAGGCGAGGGGCTTCTCTGCACTCGGCGGCCACTGCGAGGCGCCTGTTCCACACAGATGCGCTTGAAGCCGCTTCTTCCCACGTGGCCCCCACCCCAGAGGGAAGCGGCTCGCCTTCCTGCGCAGGCTGCCGCATCGCATCGCTGCCCACCTCTCCTCACGCCCTCTCCCCTCCCTCTCCTCAGGTGCCCAGGTGCATATCAACTGGGAAATCCCGCGCTATGACGGCTGGTACAACAACCTCATGCATCACCGGCACAACTCCGCAGGTGAGCAACCCAAGCAGGGCTTCCGCCGGCAGCCCCGCTGCAAGCGCCTCGGTCTCCCCACCCTCTGGGCTTTGCAAAAGGCGGCGAAATGGGGCGTGGCTTCCCACGTCCTGCACACGGAAAAGGATGCAACATTAGAAAAAGCTAAAGGTGATCAAACTGAAGGTGTGGGACCTTAGTCCAGGGGGCCGAATCCAGCGCTCCAGAGGCCCCAGTCCAGCTGTCCTGTGTTCCCCAGAAGGCTATTCGCTCTGCTCTCGGGCTCAGCCCCTTTCCGCTGCAGAACCAGCTTTGGTGAAGTTTTTCCTCCTCTTTCAAAAAGTTGGCTTGACTCTCCAAAGCTTCGTTACTGGCAGGAAGGGCTTCAAGCTACGGTGGGCTGGTATTTTGGGCCTCCAGGCCCAGCCTCCTCTGTCATGCAGCTCCAGAGTTTTTCAGAAACAGAAGGTGGTCCAGGTCCCACAACCTGATTTAAACAGAGCTATAATATAATTCTATTCCCGTCTGGGTGCTAAATGTGGACAGGCGCCTTCAAGACCGCCTCACTCTCCTAGCTTCTTGGAAGGATGAATCTGAGCTCCTCCGCAAGGCCCCCAAGGAGACGTAGGATCTGATCCTGACTTAGCATGCCTTACCATCTGGTCAAAGAGCCTGCTCCAGTAAAGGATGTGGCCAGGACTGGTCTGAATGGGAAGGCTGAGCCCCTGCCCCATGGGCCAGGTACCAGCTTGCCTTGTTTACCAAAGTCGGGCACTACCATGGGCTGGCAAGACTGGCCCACTGGTGTCTTTCTTGCATAAATAGGGTCGCTACCTCCAGTCCCAACGCAGAGACTTTAGCAGGAGGCAAAGGACCTGTCCTTGACACTCCTTGGGGTTCCTTGACTTTGGAGGGAAGTCAAATGAGAAAATGCCTTCAAATAGGCTGGAGGACTGCCTTCTGTAACGGGAGGCACACGGCCACCTTAGGTCACCCATACTGAAGGTCAAGATCGCTTTTCACTGCTGCCGGAGTGCAGGACATGGAATAATCAACTCAGGTTGTGACAACCCAGATTCGGGCTGGACATCAGGAAAAGCTTCCTCACTGTCAGAGCAACACGACAGAGGAACCGGCTGCCTGGAGGGGTGGGGGGCTCCCCCACACTGGAGGCATTCGAGGCGAAAGTGGACGGCCACCTGAGTGGGGTGGTGTGGCTCGGTGTCCTGCAACAGCAGGGCTGGACCCGATGGCCTTCAAGGCCCCTTCCAGCTCTGCTATTCTAGGATTCGGTGGATGTAAGTGCCTCCTACAGGAAGGAAACATGTGTTCCAGTGCAGCGGATGAGTTGGGTCAAGCAGGCCTGTTCATGTCTTTCCACCAGGATCGTTTCTGTCCCGGCTGCTCCATGCTAACTACGCGGATGGCGTGTACCAGGCCCTCCAGGAGCCACGTGTCCCCAGTGCGCGGAGACTCAGCGACGTGGTGGCCCGCGGGGCCTCGGGACTGCCTTCCCAGGGCAACAGGACCGTGCTGGGTGTCTTCTTTGGTAAGCTGGCTGCACCAGTGGGCATGCCTCCCTCTCGCCACACCTGTTCCACCTAGCTGTACCTGGCTACCTTCGGCTCCTTCTCGCCTTCTAGAAGTCCCTCTTGTAGGGCAGCCACTCGGCCTGTTCTTGACGCAACACCATGATGTAACAGGATAAAGGATTTTTGCTTCCTCTCTTCCTCTGCCCTCCCCATTTCTTTGGCCACTTGGTGGCATGTCTCTCGAAAATGTAAGCACCTTTTCTAAAAATACCCAGTATAAACACAGACAACAGATAGTCCTATCCTGGTTCTCCACGGGACTTGTGACGTCCAAGAGATCTTGCGTGTGAGCAGAGATGCAGGTTGAAGAAACGGTTACAATTGGCACGGAAACAAAAGCCCCCTGTTCTCCTTTCTTAGAGCTTTTGTTCCTTCAACTGGATTTGGGCTGGGTGGTCTTCCAGACAGAGGCTCCTTTCAAACAGAGGACTTTCTCTGGCAGCCGTTCCAAGAGAAGACCCCTGTATAAAGCAGGACACACGGACACCCAGTGGCTCCAGTCTGACGCATGCCAATGCATTCACGGAGTGATCCACCTGATTCTTGCTGAGTGTGAAATTTGGTGGTGTGGTTGCGGCACAGAGTGACGGCGTGCCGGTGGGAATATGCGCACGCATGTTAGGTCACGGGATGCTGAGACGTTCGCTCAGGCATTTCCCCCCTTCCCCGCTTCCCCTGGCTTGGCTTACAGGGTCCCGTCGAGGGGCTGCTGGCTTCTTGGGTTGCAGTTCTCAGCCACACCTCCGCCTGCCCCTCTCACAGGCTTCTGCTTCAGCCCTCAGAATGACCCGGCCGCTTCAGTGCCTCTGTCCAGGCATGCCTTGCATTTTCCAGTATAAGTTAAGCAACCCCAATGCACCCTGAAGGCTGCTGGGTATTTCTCCATCCCAGGGCTGCTGCCTCAGGTGTGGAGCTTAATCCCTTCAGGTGTGTTGAAAGAGGCTCCGAATTTCTCAGAAGTCCTCAGATCCTTTCTAGTAAGGGAGCAGGAAGAGAAGCAAACTGGATTGCGGAGCAGCCCAGGGCAGCTTCAGTCAAAGACGGCCCCCAGCTCACCCAGCCCCCATTCCGCTTCTCCGCAGCGCGATCCACAACCCGGCCGCCCCGCGTCCTCTTCCCTCTCCGTGGTCCCTGCCGCGCGTCGGACCGCTGGCCCATCCCCGATCGACACACACTTCCAAAAGTGCTTCCCCCGTCCCTAAGCATGCCGCCCCTTCACAGCCACCCATGGGAAGGCATCTGCGGCGCCTTGAACTGCTCCAGGAAGTTCGGGAAGCACGGAAGGTCCTCTCCCCAGCCCAGGCCAATTCATGTCTGAACCAGCACACCTGAAGCACCCAGAGCGGAGCTCCCCTGCACGGGGTCCAACGCCTGGGGAAGCAGCGCGCGCCACTGTGCGGGTCGGTGTCTCTTCCAGAGGCCCACCGGTAATCCACCCTCCGGCGGGTCTCCCGCCCTGGCCTTTGGCAGGTTTTCACATCCTTGGCGAGATCGTGGAGGCCGACACAGCTGGCTGCCCCGCCGAATTCCTGAACTTGGCTATCCCGCAAGGAGACCCCGTCTTTGACCCCGAGGGCTCCGGCGATGTCGTCCTGCCCTTCCAGCGGGCACAGTGGGCTCCGGGAACGGGGCAGAGCCCCAACAATCCCCGGGTCGAGGTAGGAGCCGCATCTCACCGGGGACAAGGCGAAGGGCCTGCGCCGAAGTGTCCTCGCCGTGGGCAGAGGAGGAAGTTCATGCGCCTCTTTCGGCCCGAGGGCGGGACGGGTGTCACTTCGGAGAAGTTCTTCCTGGCCGCCTTCCAGTGGCAGCGAGGGCCCGGGGCAGAAGTGTGGGGTCGGACATTTCCGCAAAAGCAAGCAGAGGCCAGCGGAAGCTTTCGCTGCCAGGAAGGGAGCTTTAGCGGCGGTGCTGCAGCCTCTCGGCAGGGGGAACATGCAAGAGATGGGAAGCCCCAGACCCGTGGAGGTGGGCGGGTGGGCATGGCCATCGCGGAAACCTTGGAGGGACAGATCTGGCCCAAGAACCTGAGGGGCAAACCCCGAATAAAGCGAATCGCCACCCGCAAAACCCTCAGCCAAGGCGTGCCCCCAGTTCCACCCGTTCAGAGGCTGCGAAGGGACGGGCTCACCCGCTGCCCCTCCGCTCCCTTTCGGCAGGTGAACGGGGTGACGGGGTGGCTTGACGGCAGCGCCATCTATGGCCCGAGCCACTCCTGGAGCGATTCTCTGCGGAGTTTCTCGCAAGGGATGCTGCGCTCGGGAGAAGATCCCGGCTTCCCGAAGCAGACCAAAGCGGGCAGCTTAATGTGGAAGGTGCTGGATCCATCTGCACAACAGGGCGGACCAGAAGGAATCCTGGGTAAGCAAAGCTTCAGGGTGCAGGGCCTCTCTCAGCCGGAGTCAAGCAGTGGGGTAGGGGAGATGGTGGCCTTCCAGGCTGCGCCGTTCCAGGACCTCCGGCCCGTTTTCTGCCCAAAATGCTAGTTGCGGAAGTTCTCAGTGTGCTCCAAAGTGCTTGGCTGTCCAAACAAGGCCACCCCAAAGTGCAGGCAGGCACAGCAGAGTGTCCGGGTGTCCTACATCATAGAGAAAGGCCCCTATTTTGGAGGCCTGTCCTCTGATAAAGCTGTCAGAGGCACGTTTGGGAATTCATTTCTGTTTACTAGTAAGCTACGCTGGATAAAAGGGGACCATATTCTGGCGAGCCCCACCCGCTCCCTGCAGCCCTTTTGTGAGGAACCCGTGGCAAAGCCCCAGTGCACCCGCCACCCAAAAGAGTTGGGCATCGCTCCGTCTCTCCTGTGCATCCGGCCAGGCCGGGCCGGGCCAGGCCTGCCTTCCGAGTCTTCTCACAGCCCTCTTGCACTCCTCTCTTTCCCTAGAGTTCGGAAACGCCAAGGGAAACGCAAACCTGTTTCTGCAAGCCACAGGCATTGTGTGGTTCCGCTACCACAACCACTGGGCGAGGGAGCTTGCCAGGCAGAACCCAGCCTGGTCCGACGAGGATCTCTTCCAACATGCACGCAAGCGGGTGGTCGCCGCTTACCAGGTGAGGGGCCTGAGGCGGGAGGAGCGACTCCTCGGCCGTGGTGGGTCCTCGGCTGCAGGAGCGGGGCTCACGGAAGACCTTGCTCCCGGCGGACTCCCGCTGGGCCGCAGCTCCATGTGCAGCGACTGGGGGCTGCCCTCCGGTCCTGGGCACCTCGGCAGGGGAGAAGCCGGGCTCCAGGTGCCCTGGGCCAGGTTGCTTCCCCCACCAAGCAGCCCTGAACCCTGGCCCAGAAGCAGGCAGAAGGGAGGCAGCTCCTGACCGACCGTGCACTCGCTCCGCTTCCCCACCTTCTGCCTGAAGGGCCGGCCAGAGCCCGAGCTCTCTTCTGGGGGAGAGCATGGCTGTGTCGGGGGGCCTGAGCCACACAGGCCCGCTCCCGTCCCTGCCGCCCCTGAAGGAGCAGGTGGAGGGGCAGCGCTCGCTCAGCATGGGAGAGCTGGGTCCAGCCCAGCCCCCCGAAACCAGCTGCCTCATGGAGGGGTTGGACTGCCACTCCCGCCCTCCCAGGCGGCACGGAGGAGATGGGGGCTGCCACCCCAGGCGTCCAGAGGCCACTGGGTCATGGACACCTGGGCAGGACAGGCGGAGGGTGCTCTGCTTCACAGCCGCCTCTTTGCTTTCCCAGAGCATCACGCTGTATGAATGGCTGCCGGCCTTCCTGGGGAAGGAGAGCACGGCGCCCTACGGAGGTGAGCAGCAGGCTGCCTGTGCTCGGGTGGGAAGCCCTTTGGGGGAGGCGGGGAGGCGGCCCCGGCGGCCGGAAGGATGGAGACCTGCGGGGAGGCATGGCCGGATTCTGGAGCAACAGTGCGCCGCATCTTCCCTTGCGCATCCATGCAGCGAACTGTGCTTCACGCAGGAGCCTTTCCTTGTAGAGGCGTTCCAGCGACCTGATTGCTGCGTTCACCTCCCCCCCCCCCGCAGCCCCCACCAGCCACAGGCCTGTGCTCTCCATCAAGGTGCCTTTGCACCGAGCCCCCCGGGGCTTTGGGCAAGGGTCAAAAGGCCCTTCGGCTCTCGCTGCCCTTCCCCACTGGCCTCATTCGTTGCAAGGAAAAAGCACGATTGTTCTCCCAGGCCTTTCCGAGTATCATTTTGTTTTGTTCTTAGTCCATTGCACCTTTTCTTTAAATGTTTTCTGCTTTTATTTGTGTTATATTTTGCTTTCTATGTTTTTACTGTCCTGGTCTTTTAGGATTAAATCAATAAATAAATCGTTGAGATTAGTTTTTATTTCCCTTTTAAGGCATGGTTCAAAGCTGTAAAATCCTGGGTCTCACTGTGCCGTTATCACCGGTCTAAAAGTTCACAGAACAGCCTTTTTAAAAATGTCATAGATCACTCTGTTTGTCAACTGATTTAAAGTAATAATCCTCCTCTAAAATGAAAATCAAGTGCAAAGCAGTTGAAAATATAGTGCAAAGATTGGAAATATAGTGTAGGCTTTAAAATAACAGTCACTGAAAGACTAAAATTACTGGGGAATGGAAACCTTCACCAGGGCTGGAAAGATCCTACTGAAGGAGCCACAAGACGGGACTGCAAAGGCCTGGAGCCGACCCACGTTCACCTTCTTTCGCATCTTTTGCTTTTCGTTTTGGTCGTGTGTGTCTTTGGGTTGTTTGGCTCGGCTCGGCTTGTGGTTTCCTTGGTCAGGCTGAGAATTTTCCGCCCTCTCCCCTCGTGGGGAGCGCGGGTGCCCTCTCTCTCTTTCCCTCTTCTTTGGGACGAGGCTTTCGTATGCCAAACTGTGTTGCGGGGTTCCATGTCCTTTGCCCGATAAAATGCAGCCTCTCTTTGACCAAGTGCATGGCCCTCTTCAGACATCGCGTCTGTTGGCTCCTGGCTGTGGGAAAGCGGGCGCAGAATGCTCTCTCGCCCCTCTGCCACCCCCTGAGCCGCTTCTGCCCGGCAGGTTACAAGCAGCACGTGGATGCCCGGATCTCCCCTGAGTTTTTGGTGACGTCGGCCCTCTTCCTGGGCAGCATGGTCCCTGCCGGGGTCTACATGCGGTGAGTGTCTCATGCGCGGCAGAGACGCTGGGCCGGGTGGGCCACGGGGGGGGGGGCGCTGGATGGGGCGGTTGGCAGCCGGTGGGCCTCCTGCTCATCCCCTTTGTGCCGCTTTCCTCGCAGGACCCCAGACTGCAACTTCCGGAACGTGACGAGCGCCAATGGCAGCCACTCCACGGCACTCCGGCTGTGCAACAGCTACTGGAACCGAGAGGTGAGGGGGCTCGCTTCCGCAGGGCTAACTCAGGGAGGTTCGGGCACGGTGAGACACCGGCCAGAAGTCCTGCGGCTCCCAGCATTGCCCAGGCAGCCACGGTCCCGCGCTGGACCTGGGTGGCCTCTTCAGCAGGGTTCCTGGGGAGGAGGTTGAGGCCCCACTGGGGGGGTGTCCAAGGACAGGCTGGACGTGCACATGGCAGGCACGTCATGGCGGGAGCACTCCAGACGTTTTGCACCCCTGCTTTATGTTGCTCCTTGTTTCCCCATTGTTTTTCTGTCCTGGCCAGAATTCAAATCTCAAAACAGCAAAAGATATTGATGATCTGCTGCTAGGAATGAGCTCCCAAATCGCTGAGCGAGAAGACAACATTGTGGTTGAAGATCTGAGAGGTATGGGGTGATGTTGCGGGGCTAGCGGGCCACGGCTGGCTCAGGCAGTCTGATCACCCACATTCACGGGCTGTTGTTGAAACATGGGTTATCGTGCTGTCTGAATGCAGCCACACTAACAGACCCAGGAACAATCTGTAACTGATCACCCGACAAGAAAGCACGGGCTCTCCTTCGGAGATGCTTTGGCCTAGCAGGTCCCTCTTGGATGTGGCCGCCTGCTCCTCCAGCTGGTCCTCCCTGGACGAGGCTCCTTCTCAGGTGCGAGAGGCCGGAATGCACCTGTGCCCCGCCATGGACACACCTGGCTGCGCCACACCTTTTGCTCTGCTGCAGGAGCCCCTTTGAGGGTGCGTGTTTTGCTCTCTAGATTACTGGTATGGGACGGTGAAGTACTCCCGCATGGACTTTGTGGCCAACTGGATTCAGCGCGGCCGGGACCTTGGATTATCTACCTACAATAAAGCCAGGGAGTTCTTCAGACTCCTCCCAGCCCGCAAATGGCTGGATATCCAGCACCAGAACCAAACGGTGAGCCCACTTCCAGAGCAGGTGGGGAGGGAAGCAGGAGCCAGGCAGAAGAAAAGCAGCAGCAGCTAGGTCCACCTAGCCCATCACTCGGTGCACATCAGGCAGCAAGCCAGCTGCCCGTGGGATCGCTCAGGCAGGATGGGCGCAGGCCTCCTCTGCCCAAGGTCCTCAGCCATGGGTGTCAGTCTCTGGTTCAGGGACGCGGCTTGCAGCCGCTGATAGGCAGGGCCTGCGTCCGTGAAGCAAATCGCAGGTCCAGGGCTCGCTCACCTCCGCACGAAGGGCTCGGGCAGACGTGCATTCTCAAAAGCCACAAAGCGGTTCATCTCTGGCTGGGGTGGGTGACTCAGGGCAGGACCCAGAACAGGAAATGAGCAGCCCTGCTTCCCTCTTGAATCAACCCAGCAGCCCAGCACGGCTGAGGGACCAGCTCATCCTACTTTTTGCCCCTAGCTTCTCGAGGAAATCGCAGGGCTGTACGGCAACACCGACAACCTGGAGCTGCTGCCTGGGGCCATGTTGGAAGAGAACAGGACGCTCTTCCATGCCATCATTGAGGACCAGTTCCTCCGCCTACGGGATGGAGACCGGTTCTGGTTTGAGAACATCAAGAACGGGTAGGGAGACCATCCACTTCTCGGTAGCGTTCAGAAGTGTGTGGCCTGCGGGGCAGCAGCCGGGCTGGGATTTCTCCCCACTGGCTCCGAGTATCCGAAACTCTCCCAGCCCTCGCCTTCTGGGGTATCCACGAAAAGGGCCGCCATTGAGACACCTGCAAAGTTGTGTCTGCCCGGTTGAACCTGGCCCGGCCCTGGAAGGCCCTTGGCCCCTGCGAAGGACCCAGTGGTGAGCAGTGCGGACAACTCTTCTCTGCTTGAGTCCCTGGGAGGCGGATGCCGGTCACGGTAGACGGCACAGGACCAAAAGGGCCGGCCGTCCAACGGATGCAAGGATGGGTTTCTCTCGTAAACATGCGTGTGTTTGTGGAAATCACATTAAAACATGTTCTGCGAGGACCAGTTTTTGAAAAAATGTGCATTAGATAAAACTGCACAAACATGCATGTATTCAGAAAAACCTTCACAACAATCGTGTGAATTTCCACAGTGCTTTTCCTGGAATGGGGGGATGAAGCAGAATTAATACTGGGGAAATTCTCCAGGGTTGGAACAACCAAATTTAATTCTCAAGGTTTGGGCTCCACTGAACTAAACACTGTGAATATGCTCAGTGTAAGTCTGGGGAAAAATGAGAACCTGGGAGAGCCTGACATGGCCAGACTGGCCCATCAGAGCTGAGGTTCCACTGAGCCCCTTTGCTGACTTCTTGCCCTTAGTTTATTCACTGCTGAAGAGATTGCAGCCATTCGAAACACCACATTCCAGGACGTCCTGGTGGCCGTGACCTCCGCGAAGCCAAGCCAGATCCAAGCCCGTGTGTTTCTCTGGGGAGAGGGTGAGTGGGCCAGTCTGGGCTCTTGACAAGTGCCCTGAAGTCTGAACACAAAGCTTTGCAGCACCTGGAAGGAGCCACTCCGTCCCCTTTGCTCTATTGGCATCATGGGGAGACCTGCCTTCCTCCTCTTCCTCTCCCCATCTATTTTTCCCCCTGCTGCTTTCCCCCAAACTTGTACCCAGGGTGGCTCGCAATGTAGCAAAGGAACAGCGGTAAATTTCAAAACAATACTTGAAAACTAAAATACAAAGCCATAAAGTTGATAAGTATATGACAGGGACCAATGCATATGATATTAAGTTAAACACTATGGAGAAATTAAGCTGATCCCAGTATGGAATGGACCATTCCAATGGCTTCCAGCCGGCTTTGAATGCAAGTCCAGGACAAAGAGGGCCCCAGGCCGCTTCCCCGCTGGCCGTTCTTTCTTGGGCTGCCTGTGCTGTCGGCACTGGGGTCAATTCTGTGCCATCCCTTCCGCCTTGGTGTGCGAGGGGTTTTATTGATTCAGGCCCCGAATGGCAAAACCTCCTGGGCCCATCCTTGTAGCACGGAGTAAATTCCGGACCTGCAACATACCAGCATTCACTCAAGCCCGTAAATACCGATCCCCTGAAACGAAACGGTCGATCTGTCTGCTACAGAGACTGCCTGCCTGTTCTTGCAAAGAACGGCATCTGAGCGAGCTTCGTTCAGCGCAGACCCCGAGCGAGGCCATTGCTGAGGGGCGCTGGGCCGGGGTGCCCCTCGCAACCAGCGTCTTCGCCGGCTCGCGGCCGCTTCTGAGGAACCGCCCCGGGGGAGGGGGCGCAAAGGGCCACGCTGTGCTGACCTGCCGCCGCCTCTTGCCTCCCCTCCCAGACGGCCTGTGTCCCCAGCCGGAGCAGGTGACCGCTCAGCAGCTGCCACCCTGCACGCCGCCCTTCGTCCTGGACTACTTCCAAGGAAGCGCGGCCGGATTCGGGATCCTCATCACAGCGCTCTGCTGCCTGCCCCTCGGTGAGCCTCCGCCAGCCTCGGGTCCCCGGCATCCCAAGGAGCGCTTGGGCTCGGCTCGCGCCCTCGCGGGGCCAGATCGCTGCCCCAGCCTGCGCTTAGGCGTCTCCCATGAGCTCATGCGCCAGAGCGTGAAGCTGCCGTCCTCAGGGATCCGGTGCCCGGGCTGGCTCATACTAGCATTTGGTCTGCACCCGACCAGTGAGAACTGGCTCTCAATCGTGAGACTTGGGAGAGAGAAGCATGTCCCATCAGCAAGCCTGACCATCAATCATCCTGGCTGGGGCTGATGGGACTTATGTCCAAACCATCTGGAAAGGACCGTACTGGGAAAGACCAGCATGTTAATTTCTAAAGTCTGTTTACATATGTGGCTGTACTTTTTTTCACAAACAGACGATACTGCTGTAGCGTACAATTCCACACTTTCCCCTGTGGATGCATTAAAATGCCAGGTATTCATTCCAGGAGAGACTCGGCTGTGCTGAGTCTGCCCACCCCCCCTTCAGCTTGCCTGGGCTGACCCCCCCCCCCTTTTGCCAATGCTGCCCTGTGCCAGTGAGAGGTGGAAAGCCCAGGAAGGTCCTCAGGGGGGTCAGGAGGCTGCCCAGGCACAGCCGGAAGAGCAGAGAGAGAAGCACCCACCTGCATGAAATGTGCATGTGCTAGTTTGCATGTGCAGGTATCAGCATCCCCCCCCCCCGTCTCACCTCCGAGGGATGCAGCCCCATCTTAGTTTTTTCACCTTTTGCCTCTCGGGGGGCAGAGATGGACAGGCGAGGAGGAGAAATAGAAAGGCGAGGAGTTCTGGGCTCGGCAGCAGGCCGCTTGCAAGCCTCGGCGGGTGCCCAGCAAGGCCGACTTCTGCCGGACGACCCTGGCTGCTGTGCCTCCACCTGCCGTCTAGAATGGTCTCGTTGGTGTCTCTGCAGTGAGCTTGTTCGTCGCCTGGATTGTCGCTGCTTTCCGGAGGAGATCTTTCAACAAGCTGAAGAAGAAGCAAAACCAGAGTGACCAAACAGTAGTTTCTGCAGAGGGAATCGAAGGTGAGGCACACCCCAAACTATCTGCCCCCCACGCCAAATGCCGCGGGCAAGGCAAGCATCAGGAGATGCAAATTGCTTGGAGAATCTTGTTCTATAAACAGTCAAAATTATGATGTGCTTCCCCATGTCCTTGCTTTGCCGCTGTCAAAAAAAATATGGGTCGCCGCATCAAAACAACCTTTGGAAAAAGCATTGAAATTTTGACAGCTGGCTGCCAGACATTTGTGGTCTCAGGGACAGCCCACCTTAAATAGGCCTCGGGAAAAGGTGGACAAGTGAGAGGTACCTAAGAAGAGACAAGTAAAAAACTAAAGGATTAACCCCAGAGGGCCTATTCATCTGCCCAGAAAGAAGCTAAACAAAACACTTTCTGGTTTCTGGTTAATAAGATACCAGAAACACACCTGGTGGCAATAGTTTGCTATTCTAAAACGATCATGTGGTTTCCCCATCAACCGTCTATATATTTTCCCCTTTGCGGTCTATTTCCCATTAACAAAAGGCAATGTTTACCTCCCTAAGCAAAGCCGTGATCCCATGCCCAGCTACCCACCCATTTGCCTAAAGAATCCAGGATTGGCACATCGAATGTGCCGGCCGGACAGCCTGCCCAAAGCCTGACTCCAGTCTGGTGTGTTTTCTTCCCCGCTGCGGTTGAGGGCAGGTTCTTCTGTGCCTCCAGGTGGACTTTCTGTGGCACAAGCTGTTCAGGATTCAAAGCCTGGTGACCCCATTCTCAGTTCTCAGCTTCTACTCAGCTGACTTGTCTCTTTTTCCCCAGCCTTTGAATGGCTGGACCCCAAGACGGCCAGCTCCCCCGTCTACCTTCAGCTGCTCGAAGACAAGGTGATCAAAGTGCTGGACAGCAAGCTGGCCGTCCTCCGAAGCATCACCCTGAAGAGCCACGAGCGCGTGGAGACCCTCCTGTCCAACAACAAGGGCAGCAAGACCTTGCTGCTGAAGATCCCCAAAGAGTACGACGTGGTACGTGGTGTGGCGTGCCGATTCACTCAGTCACAGACTGGACATGTTGACGTCCTGCTCAGGGCTAACAGGAGGGGCGCTCCCTGCCTGGGCTCCGCTCCCTGACCTCCAAATGCAGGGGCTTCTAGACATGGCCCTGAAATGGCTCGGATGGGACCAGGTGGTCCGCTGCTGCCAGTGTTGTTATGTGCTGCAAAACTGCCTCTAACTTGGCAACTCTGTGAATGAGTCCACAGAACGCGCTGTCCTTGGTAGTCCCGCTCAGCTCTGCCTGGGCAGGCAGGGAGCGGCGTGGACACTTGGAGCAGTCGGGGAGTCACGCAGACCTCGCTGTTAGCGCACCGGCTGCAAGGCCCGAGCCTCGCGAGATACAGGAGCAAACCTTCAGGTCAGGGTCTGCGCACCGAAACCAGTGCCCATTTTCAAACACTCTTTATGAGTATTAGCAGCAATCCTATATCTGAATGGCAAACTCGCTTTTTCTGTATGGGTCTTTGTGTTGTCAAAATGACGCTATCCGTGCACAAGGAGAAAGAATCGGCAAGCTCGGGAGAGCCTCAGGGTTTGCAGAAGTACAAAAAGCAGGCAGGATCCAAGCGAGGAGAAATTCCCAAATCGCTCGGTGACGGACAAGCATTCCCAGGGGGCACCGAAGACTGGCTGGCTGCCGAGCACGGGGGCAGGAGCGGAGTGGAGCGCCGGGGAGAGGGCCTGGCTGGCTGCACCCTTGCACAGAAGCACCACGCTGCTCTTGCAGCCTGTCCCACCTGTGTTGCTGGCTTGGGGCACAGGGCGAACGAGGGGCTGCACGGGGAGGGAGGGAGGGAGGGAGGGAGGGAAGGCCTCGGGCTCATGCGGGCTGCCCCACCTGAGGGCATCACCACCTTGCCGCCTCTCCAGGTGCTGCAGTTCCACGGGGAGGGGGAGCGCAAGGACTTCCTCCGGCAACTGACGGCCTACCTGGGAAACTACGGGTTGTCCCTCCACGTGTCCGAGATGAGCGAGCAGCAGCTGCTGAAGAAGGCGGTGACCAAGCAGCAGAGGAAGGACATCCTGGAGACTTTCTTCAGGCACTCCTTTGCTCAGGTACGGAAGGCGCTTCCTTGTGCAGGGATAATCACGAGCGTTGTTATTAAAAGCATCTTTATCCCAGAGAAGTTCCACAAGATAGGAGCTTCCCACAGGCCGATGAGCTAGAAAGACACAACGTAAAAAGGACAGGGAGGGACAGGACGGGATGGGATGGGACAGGAAAAAATAGGCTGAACAATCCTTTATAGCCGCAACTGTGGCCCATGGGCTGGGGGGTCCCCACCCTGTTTCCTCTCTGATATTGCAAAATGGCCTCAACAAGCAAGAAGGGGTGGAAAGACTGTGGTCTGCCTGCAAAAACATGACATAAATAGACACCTGCACTTCCGGGTCATCCTCCTCCTCCTCCTTCCTCATTCTCCCGTTGCGAGGAGTGGTTGCTTTTATTTGTTGGAACTTCCTTGCTTTTTCTTGTGTCTAATACCAAGTTGGTGGGTTACGTAACATTTGGATAATTCCGTAGAAGTTCTGAGCTGTTGCGACACAGAGCGAAGACACCTTGAGAAGTATGGTTTTGTTTTTTTGTTTTTTTTGGATGTATAGCCTGCCTTTTTCCTACAAAGGGCTCAAGGCAGCTTACATCATTCTGCTCCTCCATCTTATCCCCACAACAACAACCCTGTGAGGTGGGTTGGGCTGAGAGTCTGTGATTGGCCCAGAGTCACCCAGCTGGCTCCATGGCTGAGCGGGGACTCGAACCCAGGTCGCCTGAGTCCCAGTCCCACGCTCTTAACCATGACACCACACTGGCTCTCAATTATGTTTGAGCTAATATTGGCAGGGGAGGGCAGAGAGAGGGAGGGAGGGAGGGAGTTGTCTCAGGTGTGTTTCGATCGCCCAGCTCCAGGCTCAGGGCTGCGCTTCCTGGAGCCTAACCTGGCCTTCCCTTTCCAGGTTCTCAACATTGACAAATTAGATGCCGGAGAGCTCAGCTTGGAGACTTCCCAGAAGGCCAAGGAAGCCCTGAAGTGCGAGCTGAGCAGGCAGGAATTCGCAGAGGCGCTGAGCCTCAAGCCGCAGTCCGTATTCGTGGACTCCATGTTCTCGCTTGCGGACAAAGACGGCAATGGGTATCTCTCCTTCCGGGAGTTTCTGGACATCCTGGTGGTCTTTATGAAAGGTAAAATATTCATACTGCTGACTGCTAAGCACTCAGGGGAGGGAGAGATCAAAATCTGGAGGCCTAAATTCAGCACTAGAAAAGAGGCCAAAAATTTAATACCAGAACAAAATAAGAATGTGTGGGTTGCCCTTTCCTGTCCCTTGTCCAGGATCTCCCCAGGAGAAGTCCAAACTGATGTTTGCAATGTATGACATAGACGGGAATGGCTTCCTTTCCAAAGAAGAATTCTTCAGGATGCTGAGGTATCTCCTGTGGCTTTAGCCATGGGACAGTCTCCCTGCAGCTTCTGGGCCAGATTGCTTGGTGGAGGTTGCTGGCACTTCTGGAGAACTTCCCAGTCTCTGGCATAAGTGCAGCAGGGCGACATCAAGCTGCTTTGTCAGCGGAAGGTTGTCGTCCGTTTTGTTGCTTCTGGTTTCAAGCCAGATCTTTGTTTTCTTCACCATCCCTTTAGCTGAATGTTATTCCTAACAGTAGCTAAGACGGTGGGAGGAGGCCTTTGACCCTTGGAGAACAGGAGTGGTGGCACTGCACAAAACTGGGAAGCCAACCAGCAATCGGCGGCCAGAAGGCAGTGGGCCAGAGGAAGGGTGTGACCACGTGGGAAGCCACGGTGGTCAGAGAGAGAACCGGGGCCTGGGCTTCAGCACGCCTGTTTTCAAGGACCTCTGGCCTGTGGCTTCCTAGTTCGAGGAGGCGCAAAGCAGGCATCAGGTCTCCAGGCTGCCTCGCCACACGTGGCCCTTGGGCTTGTGGCAGCGGCTGGCGCCCACCCTGCCTGCTCGGCTCATCCTCCTCTCCTGTGCTCCAGGTCCTTCATCGAGATCTCCAACAACTGCCTCTCGCGGGACCAGACGGAGAAGGTCATCGACTCCTTGTTCAAGGAGTCGGGCTTCCAAGATAAGGAGGAGCTCACCTGGGAGGACTTCCACTACATGCTGCGGGACCACGACAACGAGCTCCGTTGCACCCAGCTGTGCGTGAGAGGTCAGTGGGACCGCCGCAGAGGCCGGGCAGGGCGCCGGAGGGCCGTGTGCTCGCACGAGGGGATGGCCAGGCTGGGAAAGACGGGTGCGGAAGCAGGCTGGGGACTTCAGCTTCTGCCTACCTTTTCCAAGACTGCCGAGGGGAACAGGATTCGGGAATGGTGGACCTCGGCTCAGAGAAGCCAGTCCAAGAAGAGAGCCCCTTTCCTTCGCCAATCCCAAGCTCTTGGTGGTGACAGTAGACGTGATTTTTCTTTTCTGTCTCCCAAAGGAGTTTCGAACCAATTCAAGCAAAGCGATAACAACCGTGTCTCCTTCATAAGCAAGGACAGAGAAAACAAGTAAGCCGCTCCCCTTGCATGCCACCCTCCCAGGGGTTCAGCTAACCTCAAATGCCCAGCAGCGTCATGAAAAGGAGTTTCTGCTCACGTGGAGGGAGCAGAGCAGACCAGCTTTGTTCCTCTCATGAGGACGTGGACTGTGCAAAATCCAATTCTTTCTCACCTGCGATGGGTTGACACCTTCTTGAAAAAGTGGTGGAACCAAAGGCCCAGGTCAAGCGCATTATTTCCTAGTGGTGTTGTGGATCCCCTCCTTCTCTGGAGAGTGATTATCTGTTCCCTTACAGCTTGTTCCTTAACCGGGAAGTGCCCCCAATTCTGGGTGGGCCTATACCATCTGGAGAAAGCCCAGGGTCAGACCTGCGCAAGAGGCTAGGAAAGAAGTAAGTGCTTAATGCGTTTCCCATGCATATGAACATCACGTTCACATCATCTCTGCACTGAAAGCCAGAAGAACACAGGGTAAGGCTTTCCTTGGACCAAGGGGCCAGGCACAGATCCCGAAAAGCTGCATGTGCTCGAGTTCTTTGGAAGAATAGTTGGATCAAACATTTTCCCTTGCCACCATCCCCTGATTTTCCAGGGTTTTGAATTGTGTGAAGCTGATGGGCCGCCCTCCAAGTGGAGATACTTCTGGGGCACATGGGGTCAGTGTTGGCTCCTAAGCTCTGAAATTTTCTCCCACAGGGAAAGTCCGGTTTGTCTCCCACATTATTCGGCTATTTATATGCAGGGAAGATTCAGGCACTGGTGAATTGAATTTTACTGCTACGGATGTTTTGGCTCTCGGCCTGTGATAACTCTGATCCCTGTCTTCCCCCCTTTCTCCCCTCTTTTAAACGCTCGTCTGGACCATTCCCCATCACAGACCATCCTTCCTTCAACCGCATCTGTACACGGAAGCCCGGAGAGAGAGGTACCAGCGGAGCAAAGTCCACCAGAGGATCCAGCAATTCAAGCGCTTCATCGAGAATTATCGGCGCCACATCATCTGTGTGGTCATTTTCTCGGCCATCACAGTCGGGGTCTTTGTGGAGAGAGCTTACTGTGAGTTCCCGGTCTACTTAGGTCCACCGAAAGAGCCGCTGGGCCCGAGACCAGGCCTGACCACCTTGGGCCGGAGCTCCACATCCTCACACAATGGGGACGGAGGCGTGCCTGTCTCCAGGAGAGGTGGCAGGTGGCAGCCACGGCTCAGGAGGCCACGTATGTATCTGCTTGCAGCACCAACTAACGCCCGACTAAAAGCCAGAGCCTTCCGCTGCTGCAAGTAGAGCTTATTAATGGTTAACAAGGGAAGTTTGATTCTAAACTTCCCGGACCTGCTTTTATAGTGGCCGCATAGTGACTCGGACCTGTAGGGGCTGGTCAAAGCTTTTTGCTCCAACGCTGCTGCAGAAAAACAGGTGGGGACCATGTGGCAGGCCAGAAAGCTTCCCTGGCTGGCGTCCTCCTGGCGTTCTGGACAACGGCACCCGCCATGCTGGCTCTTGGCCGTGCTGCTGCGGGGCTGATGGGAAGAGAGGTCGAAAATATCTGGAGGCTGCCAGCCTGGGCTGGGCTGCCCTTTCCTCAGACTGTTGTAAAGCTCCCGTTTGCCATCATCCCCAGCTAGGAAGGCCGAGGGTTCAGGAAGACGGGAGCTGCAGTCCAGTGGATGTGCAGGCCCAGTTTGGTCTCCTTTGCAGTAAAGCCAGAGGCTGAACGCCCCCAGGATGGTCCCAATCCCACCCCACCGGCTCAGAGGAAAACCCCTCCAGATGTGCCCGTGCGCCTCTGTGCCCTCACAGCGCCTCTGGGGACATTTGCCGTTGTCTTGCGTGGCAGTGCGTGTTCCTGGGGGAGTTGGGCTGGGCTTGTGTGGCGCCGGAGCATGGCAAAGAGGCGAGAGGGAAGCACGCAACACGCCCCGTCCTTCCGGCTGCCAACCCGCTCTGCTCCGACCCTAGATTATGGCTTTGCCTCGCCGCCCTCGGGAATCGC
This sequence comes from Varanus komodoensis, assembly GCF_004798865.1. Taxonomy (NCBI): domain Eukaryota; kingdom Metazoa; phylum Chordata; class Lepidosauria; order Squamata; family Varanidae; genus Varanus; species Varanus komodoensis. The sequence goes on from NW_025336308.1 coordinate 3,234,533, forward strand.
AGACACGACCTTCGTCGGCATCATCATCTCCCGCGGGGCGGGGGCCAGCATCTCCTTCATGTACTCCTTCATCCTGCTCACTATGTGCCGGAACCTCATCACGTTCCTGCGGGAAACCTTTTTCAACCGCTACATCCCCTTCGACTCCGCCGTGGACTTCCACCGTTGGATCGCCACCGCAGCCTTGATTTTCTCAGGTAGGCTCGGCGCACCTGCGCAGCGCATGCCTCTACTTCAGCGCCGGCGAGCTGCCATGGCTTCTTGGACAGAAGGTGGCTCGTCTGTTGCTCCTGAGGAGCACTGCTGGTCTGCGTGCCGGCATTTGTTCCCATGTCTTTGCATCCCACAGTGCTGCATACCTTGGGCCATGTCGTGAATGTCTACATCTTCTCCATCACCCCGCTCAGCATCCTCGCCTGCGTCTTCTCCAGCATTTTCTTCGATGATGGGTAAGTGCTGGCTGGGAGTTGTTTTATCGAAACTAAAACCTCAGTGTTCAGGTTTTATTGCAGTGTTGGCACTTTGCGATAAATAAGTGGGTTTTGGGCTGCAGTTTGGGCACTCGGTCTCTAAAATGTTCACCATCACTGAGTACGGGTTAGAAAAAGGAGGCGTCCTGGCAGGGTTTTGATACTTGGAATGTGTTCTGAATGGGCAGAAATGCTGAGCTGGGCAGAACAACCTACTCAAGAAAGGCTTTTTCAAAATCACCCTCTTTTCAATGGAGCTTTGCCCCTATATTAGGGTTAGGGTGTGCACCAGGGTAGGGTTAGGGTTAGGAAAACGGGGTGTCCTGGCATGATTCTGATGGCTGGAATGTGTTTAGAATGGGCAGAAAGGATGAGCTGGGCAGAAAAAGATACTCAAGGAAGGCTTTTTCAAAATCACCCTCTTTTCAGTGGAGCTGTACCCCCATATTAGGGTTAGGGATGTGCACCAGGGTAGGGTTAGGGTTAGGAAAACGAGGTGTCCTGGCAGGTTTCTGATGGCTGGAACGTGTTTAGAATGGGCAGAAAGGATGAGCTGGGCAGAAAGAGCTACTCAAGGAAGGGTTTTTCAAAATCACCCTCTTTTCAGTGGAGCTGTACCCCCATATTAGGGTTAGGGATGTGCACCAGGGTAGGGTTAGGGTTAGGAAAACGAGGTGTCCTGGCAGGTTTCTGATGGCTGGAACGTGTTTAGAATGGGCAGAAAGGATGAGCTGGGCAGAAAGAGCTACTCAAGGAAGGGTTTTTCAAAATCACCCTCTTTTCAGTGGAGCTTTACCCCTATGTTAGGGTTTGGGAAGTGCACCAGGGTAGGGTTAGGGTTAGGAAAACGAGGTGTCCTGGCACGATTCTGATGGGTGGGATGTGTTTAGAATGGGCCGAAAGGATGACCTGGGCAGAAAAAGCTACTCAAGGAAGGCTTTTTCAAAATCACCCTCTTTTCAGTGGAGCTTTACCCCTATATTAGGGTTAGGGATGTGCACCAGGGTAGGATTAGGGTTAGGAAAACGAGGTGTCCTGGCACGATTCTTATGCCTGGAATGTGTTTAGAATGGGCAGAAAGGATGAGCTGGGCAGAAAGAGCTACTCAAGGAAGGCTTTTTCAAAATCACCCTCTTTTCATGGAGCTTTACCCCTATATTAGGGTTAGGGGAGTGCACCAGGGTAGGGTTGGGTTAGGAAAACGAGGTGTCCTGGCATGATTCTGATGGCTGGAATGTGTTTAGAGCGGGCAAAAAGGATGAGCTGGGCAGAAAATCTACTCAAGGAAGGCTTTTTCAAAATCACCCTCTTTTCAGTGGAACTTTACCCCTATATTAGGGTTAGGGATGTGCACCAGGGTAGGGTTAGGGTTAGGAAAACGAGGTGTCCTGGCATGATTCTGATGGCTGGAATGTGTTTAGAGTGGGCAGAAAGGATGAGCTGGGCAGAAAAAGCTACTCAAGGAAGGCTTTTTCAAAATCACCCTCTTTTCAGTGGAGCTTTACCCCTAAATTAGGGTTAGGGATGTGCACCAGGGTAGGGTTAGGGTTAGGAAAACGGGGTGTCCTGGCACGATTCTGATGGCTGGAATGTGTTTCGAATGGGCCGAAAGGATGAGCTGGGCAGAAAAAGCTACTCAAGGAAGGCTTTTTCAAAATCACCCACTTTTCAATGGAGCTTTACTCTAAATCAGGGTTGGGGGTGTGCCCCAGGGTAGTGTTAGGGTTAGGAAAACGAGGTCTCCTGGCATGATTCTGATGGCTGGAATGTGTTTAGAGTGGGCAGAAAGGATGAGCGGGGCAGAAAAAGCTACTCAAGGAAGGCTTTTTCAAAATCACCCCCTTTTCAGTGGAGCTTTACCCCTATATTAGGGTTAGGGGGGTGCACCAGGGTAGGGTTAGGGTTAGGAAAACGAGGTGTCCGGGCACGATTCTTATGGCTGGAATGTGTTTAGAATGGGCAGAAAGGATGAGCTGGGCAGAAAAAGCTACTCAAGGAAGGCTTTTTCAAAATCACCCTCTTTTCAATGGGGCTTTACCCTAAATCAGGGTTGGGGGTGTGCCCCAGGGTAGGGTTAGGGTTAGGAAAACGAGGTGTCCTGGCATGGTTCTGATGGCTGGAATGTGTTTAGAGTGGGCAGAAAGGATGAGCTGTGCAGAAAAAGCTACTCAAGGAAGGCTTTTTCAAAATCGCACTCTTTGCAGTGGAACTTGACCCCTATATTAGGGTTAGGGGTGTGCACCAGGGCAGGGTCCTAGAGCTTTGTGGGGCTGGGTGAAAACAGCCAATACACCTGTTGCCACAAGTCCACAGTGAGCAATTCACTCTGCATCGCTCTCTTCTAAGTGGCTTAGTTCCGTCGAGAATTTCCAATTCACCCCTCTTTTGTGTGTCTGCTTTCTTTTCAGGTCCCAGATTCCTCCCAAGTATTACTGGTGGTTTTTCGAGACAGTCCCCGGTAAGGCCAGATGCCGGCTGTCGGGGGTGCGGGGAGGAGCAAGACCCCCCCCGAGGGCCCTGCTCCTCGCCGTGTGCTGAGACTTACCCCCCTCTGTCATTCGCAGGCATGACGGGGGTGCTGCTCTTGGTCGTCCTTGCCATCATTTACGTCTTCGCAACTCACTATTTCCGGCGCATTAGCTTCCAGGGATTTTGGATCACCCACCACCTTTATGTGGTCCTCTATATCTTGGTAAGAGGCTTGGAAGCTCTGCCTCTCCTCTCCTCTCCTCTCCTCTCCTCTCCTCTCCTCTCCTCTCCTCCTTGTGCCAGGGCGCAACTGAGCTCGCATCGCATGGGGTTCCTGCGACAGACACTTGCAGCTGATGCAAAGACCAAAGGTGGTGGGGGGGGGGGGTCGTCCGGCCACGTCAGCCCAGCCACGGAGGGAGCGGTTTCTTTTTCGCTCAGGTTAGCCTGGCTGAGGCCTTGGCTTATGTGCCCTCCAGGTCATCATCCATGGCAGCTTCGGCTTGATCCAGCAGCCCCGCTTCTACATCCATTTCATCGTCCCGGCCCTCTTCTATGTAGCGGACAAGCTCATCAGCCTGAGCAGGAAGAAAGTGGAAATCAGCGTGATAAAGGCCGAGCTGCTCCCTTCAGGTACGGGATCAGCACCTGCTGGCGGGAAGCACCTCCTCCCCGGGCCTGTCCTCCACCGGTGGCCCCTTCCCTTCCTTTCTCTCTCCTCCCTCTCTTCCTTTATCCCTCCTTCCATCCCTCCTGTCTTTCTGCCCTTCCTCCCTCTCCCCTCCTCTCTCTCTCCCCTCCCTCCCTCCCATCCTCTCAGTTGTCCCTCCTTTCTTCTCTGCCTTCCCTTTTCTGCCCTGCCGCTGCTCTCCCCATCCCTCTTTCCCCTTCCTTCCTTCCTTCCTTCCTTCCTTCCTTCCTTCCTTCCTTCCTTCCTTCCCTCCCTCTTCCTTCCGTCCAGCTTTCTCTCTCCATTCCTTCCTCACTTTCCGGCCTCCCCCCGCAACTCCCCCTCTCCGCCACGCTTCCATCCCCTCCCCCCTCGCCTTCCTCCTCCCTGTGCTTCCTCTCTCCTGCACAGCCACCCTTCTCGCGGGCACTGCCGCGTCCGCGCCTGGCGTGTGCCGCTCAGCCAGCCCCTCTCCTTTGGCTCAGGTGTCACCAACCTCCAGTTCCAGAAGCCCCCAGACTTTGACTACAGGTCTGGGCAGTGGGTGCGGATCGCCTGCCTGTCCCTAGGGACCACCGAGTACCACCCCTTCACCCTGACCTCCGCCCCTCACGAGGACGCTCTGAGCCTGCACATCCGAGCCGCCGGGCCTTGGACGACGCGGCTGCGGGAGCTCTACTCTCCTGAAAGCATCGCAGAAATGGGCAGGTACCCCAAGGTAAAGGCGGCTTTCGCTGTGTGTCTGGACACATCTGCTTGGCTAAAGCAGCGGCACGAAAGGGCGTTCAGTAGAAGACTGGGGCCCCCAGGAAGAACGCTTGCATTGCGTCCCCCAGATACGCAAAGGCTCTTTGTTGTGGGGGTGAGAGAACCAGGCTTGGGGACCCCTCTTGGGCCTCCCCAGGTGCCCCCCCATTACCGGCCATTTGGTGGTTCCCTGGCTGTGCTGCAGCATCCCCCCCCACCCCCGTTCTGAAAGGAGGAAATGTCTGTCAGACTAAAAGGAGCTCCTCTTTGGGAGTGGTTTCGTGGTTCCACCCCTTTTGCCTTTGGCCGCACCCCCAAACCTTCAGCCCACCCACCCACGGAGAGTGGCCCCCAAAGCGCCTCCGCAGCAGAGCTCCACCCTGGGCGGCAGGAGCAGCTCTCCCTGGTCAGGTGCCGCGTGATCCAGCCCATCTAAGCCGGGGGGGGCGGTCGCCTCTGTCTCCTTGCAGCTCTACCTGGATGGACCTTTTGGAGAAGGGCACCAGGAGTGGAACAAGTTTGAAGTGTCGGTGCTGGTGGGAGGGGGCATCGGCGTGACCCCGTTTGCCTCCATCCTCAAGGATCTAGTCTTCAAGTCCTCCGTCGGCTCCCGGATCCTGTGTAAGAAGGTGAGGATGCAAGAAGGGTGAAGTGGCCATTCCCCAATCCCTTACCAGCCACGGTTTGCTTGCTTGCTTGCTTGCTTGTTTATAAAATTTGTATGCCGTCCAATTACTTGTGTCTCTGGACAGCTCACAACATAAATAAATTGACAACCCCCTCGGTTAGTGGGTGCTAACTCTGCAGCGGTGGCTGATGGTGGTAGAACCACTCCAGATCCACTCCAGATTGCAGTTGGAACTGTTGGAACTTTGGGTGGGAGACTGGAAGATGGCGATGTTTTTAAAGGCTAAGGTTTTTAATCAGTTACTCTGACCAAACGTTTGGTAAAAGGCTTGAAACCAGTATTAGTCATGCTTAGAGCAGATGCACTGGAATCAGTGGGGCATTTCACCCATTTCTTCTTGTCCCCAGATCTATTTCATATGGGTGACCCGGACGCAGCGGCAGTTTGAGTGGATGGCAGACATAATCCGTGAGGTGGAGGAGAACGACCAGCAGGACCTGGTCTCCGTCCACATCTACATCACGCAGCTGGCCGAGAAGTTTGACTTGCGCACAACTATGCTGGTGAGCTCCCCAGCCTGGCTGTCCGGAGACGTCGCTCTGCTTCACCCCTGAACAGAATCTGCCCTGGGCTTCAGCCCCAAACGTGAACGGGAGGACGCAGCTTGGAGCAGTGCACCCAGAATCCTGAGCTCTTGGGAACGCCGTTTGAGAAAAGAGCGCACTTTAGAAAAAGTGCGCATATGGTGGAAATGCACATTTTCATGCTCCAGGCAGTGCAGGAAATTGTGCATTTGGGGGCATGCCTTTAAAAATGTGCACGGAAAGGCATTCTTCCCCGTTTGGACAACCAAGTTTTAAAGCCACATAATAGAGGAGAAAATGAATCAGATCAGAGCTCAAGGAGTTGAAGGCTCAAAGAACCTCAAAGAGCTCAGATTTTGCTGGTTCTCAAGCCCCTGATGCCCCACGCCCTACTTTTCCTGGGGCACAGATCAGATCAGAGACTCTGATCTCTCAGGCACCTCCCTGTATTTTCAGCTCTTATTTAAAACTTCAGAAATAATTACAAAGAGATTGAATTTTTGTAACTGGTTCATCAGCCCAGGGAAGACAAAGGTTCTGGGAATGATGCACAAGTATTAAAGCCAGTGTAATGGGATGGCTCTAAACCTAGGTTTAAATCTAGACTGAAATTAAATTAAATTAAAATCTGGATTTAAATGTAAATCCATGTCTAATCTTGGGTCACAATCAGGAAGTTCCCAGTTCAAACCTTGTCCACACCTCCTGAGCTCACTAAGGGACTGCTGCCTTCTCTTTTCCCAGTACATCTGTGAGCGGCACTTCCAGAGGGTCCTCAACCAGAGCTTGTTCACAGGCCTGCGCTCCATCACCCACTTCGGACGGCCACCCTTCCTCCCCTTCTTCTGCTCCTTGCAGGAGGTCCATCCTGAGGTCAGTGCCAGGGATAGGTAGGCGGACGGTCATGTCCTCGGTACAATCATAGCAGCCGGTGTGTTTGGAGAGCAGAGGCTGGTGTGCTTGTGGTTTTACGTGGGACTGGAGAAGCTGCGTGCGCGTTTGTGCAGAGACCGAAGGAAGCGGCCCCATCCCAGCCCAAACTCTTCGCCCACCAGGCCCTTCCTCTTTGGCTCGGACCAGCAGTGGCCCTCCAGGACCCAAGCAGAGGCTTCCCCATCACCAGCTTTTCAGCTGGAAATGCCAAGGGCTGAGCTTGAGGCCTCTGCCCGCAAACCTGGGATCTGCCGCCGATCCCGGTCCCATCCCGGCAGGAGGCGGCGAGCTCCCAAGCCAAGTCTTGCAATGGGCAGCCTGTGCTGCCACCTGTGGAGTGCATTGCTCGGAGCCCCGGCGGCGTCGCAGGGCAGCGGGGGGCTCTAAGGCAGGGGTGCAGAACCGTCCTGGTGGCTTGTGGGAATGACCCGGGAGGCAGAGCTGGCCTTGCGGGTGGGGTGGGAGAGTCCGTGTGCTTGGCTCTCCCTTGCATCCTCTGGTGTGTTGGTTTCAGGTGAAGAAGATTGGCGTATTCAGCTGTGGCCCCCCAGGAATGACTAAGAACGTGGAGAAAGCGTGTCAGAAGATCAACAAGCGTGATCAGACCCACTTTATACATCACTATGAGAACTTTTAGCTCTTTTGCAGTCTCTGCCTCTTGACTGGCAGGAGTTGCTGGATGAGAAGTCATATTCCTACCTTTTGCACTCTGAAGAGAGCTGTGCTGTTTGTCCCTTCCAAGACTCTTAAGACCATCAAGCCTGGGAACTCCTTGATGCTTGGCCATGCACCAAGGAGTAAGGGACACGCCAGCGCCTGGAACGCGTCTGGACTCACATTTGCAAACAAAGAAATAGCTGGTGCGACCCCTCCGGACCACCACCGCCACCATCACTTGCTCTGCACGGAAAGTGTTAAGCAGCTTGAAGCAGAGAGAACCCTGGCAATGGCAGAGTTTGGGAAGGGCTCCCCCGGTGGCCTGGTTTGCACAATAGTCACACAGCACCCCGTCATTTCGGTAATTATCTGTGTCGCCTGCAGGTTGCTTTATTTTATGCTTTATGAACCTGGTGGGGGTACCTTCCCGACCACCCCAGAAACCTAGAGCAAGCCATGGATGGTCTGGAAGGCGCCTTGCCAGCCACCTTACCAGGTCTAGCTAATATGGCGACCACGCACGGCATGGGCAGCTTTGCAAGTGAAGCAATTGTGCAAACAAAGAAACAGAGCGAGTCACAAGGGGCTCCCGGGCCATCTAGTCTGACCCCGGGCTCCAGCCAGCTCTGCTCCTGACACGCCTGCCAAACCCAGGCATTCTCCCAATTATCCACCCTTAGTCCTGCCCTACCACCACCATTCTTAATTAGGGAGCGGGAATCATTATCTGGCTCTAATCAGTCCAGCACTGCAGTGTGCACATGAGTTCATTTTGCACTAAAATACAAATCAAAGCACTTGCCAGAAAACTCATCTTCCGAGGCAGTGAATCAGTGTGGCTGAGATTTTGGGCCAATCACCAAGAAAGACCCTGTTACCTGCAGGTATCCATTTTCTCTGAATAAAGTCATGAACCTGGGCAAGTTCAGACATTAAAAACCCAGAATTCCAAGAGTGCTGGCAGTTATGGGCCTTTTTCTGTCTAAATTGCATAGAACTGCACCCTAAGAAAGGCCTTGTACAAATTCATGTCCCAGATGTTATGCAATCGCTGTTGATAAAGGAGGCGCTGAAAGACATTCAGTGGCTTTTACCAGACAAAATTGGCTTCTAAGACTGGACTGGGGCACGTTCTGTTTGCAAACGACTGCTCCGAAGCCTGGTTAAGCGTGGGTTATTTTTCTACTTGTAGCTAGTTGCAATTGTATGTTCGTATAGGGATGTTATATTAAAGATGGCTGATTAAACCTGGATTTGTGTGCACTCTTTGCTCAACCGTGTGTGAACGGAGCGCTGGGTTTTGGGGGCCAGGGCTGCCAGTGATGCCAAGTCCGGATGGCTCTGCACTCCCTCCGGGCGCCGGTGCGCACCCAGTGCCGGGAACATGGCTGGGACGGGCTTCGCATGGGCAGCTGGCTGGCCAGAGCCGAATTCTGGACCTGGGCTGATCCAGCAGAGCTTTTCTTCCACTCTTTCTGAGTGGGGGTCTCCCCACCCACCAGTGCACTCCAGCGACTCCCTGCTGCTGAAGGTCTTCCCCAGCCGCTGACTGAGTCCCAGGATCCAAACAGCTCCTAAGCATGGTGGGGGAGCACCGCCCCATCCTGCCTTCTTCCCCAAGAATGGAACGGCTTACTCATGAGTTGCAGCCACCCTGGTTCCACAAAATGACTCCATGGTGCTCTGAATCATTCCAAGTACAAACTCCCTTTTTTGTTCTGGACAGAAATGAAAGAAGGCCTGATCCTCTTGAATGAAGGCTTTTATCTGTTACATGCAAGACATTGGCATAATTTGGTCAGGAATCATTTCCTAATCTAATCACTCCACTGATATCTCATTGAACAAGTGACATCGTGCCTGTACGCCAAGAGGAAATGGTGCACAAGACCAAGCAAAGTTCAGAAGCACAACTCTGCCTCAAATCTCATGCGTGCTAAAGGGAGGCGCTTGGGGCTGAGGAGGGCGCAGAGCAGAGGGAGTGATTCCCGATGGCGTGTTGGGACCTGGCCCAAACCTCACAGCTGATTGCTCATGATCAGCCGCTAGAATTACGATGACAGCATAGGGAACACCTGGCAATTCAGGTCTTAGACAGTTGAACTAGCTAGATTAAGTGGCTATAATAAAGCCATAATGTTCCCCGGAAGCACCGATGAGCGCACGGAGGCTGATGCGCTTGAAGCGCATCATGAGAAAGGAGGACTCACTGGGGGAGGCGATCGTGCTGGGCAGAGCCAGGGAGAAAAAGAGGAGCAGCGGATACCTGTTGGGAAGATCTCATAAAGGAAGTCACAGGCTTGAATTTGCAAAAGCCGAGCAGGGCTGTCAAGGACACGACATTCCTACCAAACAGAAGTGTCCAAGGAGCAGCCAAACGTGGCGATCACTCCCTCTCCACCCGCTTTTCTCTTCCAGGTTCCAGCGGGGTTGGTAGCCCACTCTGAGGTGGCCGCTTCCTCACCTCCCGGGCAATTCTTGCGGGTTCTTGCCTGCCAGCACACGAGCTTGCTTGTGAGTGGCACACACCCATCTCGAACTGAAGCCACATTCATAAGCCCCAGGGCTGTTTGCTACGAGAGGCGGCTGTAATCATTGTCTAGACCGTGAGCAGACCAGTTTGTTCTGCAAGGGGCTTGCTGTGCGCTCGGCTCAAAGCCCCTGGGATTTAGCTGCTACCCCACGAAACTGTGTAGGACAACAAAGGATCAGGGTACTAATCCCAGCAAATCTGTGGGGTTAAGAAAAGTTGAGGGAGTTGAGGAAAAGAGGCCAGACTTTCTGCTTTTTTTTGCGCAGGAGAGCTTAAAACGTTCGGCTCCAGTTGGCCTGTTCTGCTCTAATTGGCAGGCCGGGCGAGCACCGTGGCCCGAGTCTTCCCAAGACAGACTCCTCCCCACACTCGGCTTCCCTGGCCCAAAGAGCAGGGGGCACGGAGGGCCCTGCTGCGTCTTCTGACGTGAGCAGAGTGAGGCGCCTGAAGGGCCCCCGGCCAACACCGAGGCACAGCTTTGCACGTGCGCATCTAAGATCCATGCGTGTCTTTCTTCAAGGGGAATTTTTCCTTTACTTGGAAGTAGGTGAGTTGCTGCCAGGAACAGATGCCATGGCTAGATGACTCGCTCAGGGAGCCCTGTGCCTAACGGGACGGGCGAGGAAACAAATAAAATAAAATAAAATAAAATAAAATATAAAATAAAATAGGAGAGGGTACTCATCTTTGCCCACCTACCCTGCTTCAGCTCCTGCAGCTAAAGAGAGGAGTGTGGGGAAATGGTCTCGCAGCATCGCCGGGGAAGGGAAAGGGCCTGCGCCTTCTCCCTGGGACGACACGGAGCCCATGCTTCCCGCCCCTCCCGTGCTGCCTGCCTGAGGGCGGCTGGCCCTTTCCGGACAGTAGTGAGAGAACTGCGGGAGCAGATACCACGCGTTCCTTCCAACCAACCGTGTGTGTCGTGTGTCATCATCGTGCATCTTCCTTGGAAACTGATTATCAGCTCCCCTGTAGCTCACTAAGTGACAAAGCACCTGTGATTCTGGGCAGGACTGTACCATCTGGGGAAAGTTCAGGCAGGACCGTGCATGTTCGCATCATGCCCACGTCACCGAGAGCCAGTGCAGGAAATTCCACCGGTTCCTTCTACACTGAGCCAAGCGCCCTGCCCTTCACCTCTCCCACAGCACCTCCAGCCCACTCCGAGGGGCGGCTCTGGGCTGCCGCTTCTCAGGAAAGGGAGAGGAATCTCTCCCTCGCCGCTCGTAATTTTCCACACCCCGATCACGTCTCCCCACGGTTACTTTTTCTCCAGGCGGCCCCGAGCCGTAGCCGCCTCTCCTCGCAGGGAGCTGCTGCAGCCCCCGATCCTTTCTCTCTGCAAGGTCCTTTCTGGGGGGAGTGACCAGAAGACGCGCCACGCCAAAAGTGCTTGTGCCCTCACTTTGGGTGGCGCTCCAGCGGCACCATCACGACGCCGGCAAAGATGTACCATTTCGCTGGCAGTCACTGGAGCAATACGTGGCAAACGAGGGACCGGCACCCCAGCCTGGGGCCCGGTGCTTCAAGGGAATCATGCGGCCTCAGTGTGCATTAAGAGTCCAGAGCCGGACCTTCCTGGCTGTTTATCTCCGTGCACGAGGGCAGGCAAGCAAAGCCGGCTGCTGCCACCGCATTTTTGACCATCCCCTGCTTGTCCAAGAGGGGTTGTAGCTGGTGGGTGAGCTGGGAGAATGGGCCGCTGGCAGATCCAGAGCATTTCGTGCAAAGCACATTGCTAAAAAATTAATTTAGTGCTTGCATTTGTAATGTTTCAAATCCCATGTATTTATTTTTGTTATTTTTATCATTTTTGTTACCCTGATTTTTAATGGCGAAAATGGCACTGGGGTGGTTTTAAAAAATCCCACAGGTCTGGGGTTCCGGTCCAGTTCTCCCCACACCCGCTGCCCTGGGGTGCCGGCCAGGGGACCAGGGACTGTCGCAGGTCCCCCGCTCATCAAGTCCACCGGAAGGTCCAACCGGGGCCTCCTCTCGGTGTGACAGAGGAGTGCGCCCACGCCATGCCTTCTGCGCCAGCGATGCTCTGACTGTACAGGTCAAAGGGAGGGAGACTCCAGGGACCTGGTGGGAGTGACTCAGCAGACACTTAGGAGCCACCAGATCCCTCTGGATTCTCCTTTCCCAAAGGCTTCCCTACAAGAAACAGGGTCCTGCATCTCCCAGGCATCCCCCCACGTCTTCCAATTGTGAAGACACATTCCATTACAGGTCCGAGGAGGAGGAGGAGGAGGAGGAGGAGGAGGAGGACTTGTCTGAGACAGGCCCGAGTGACTGTGTTGCCTTCAGTCTTGACTGCAAGAGCCAACGATCGAAGGATGGGATGCCCTTTTCCAGTAGTTTGAAAACTCAGTGCCAGTATAAACAGACTTCCCAGAAAGAAACCAAAAGATAAATAAAAATAACCACACCTAATGCTATAAGAAGAACTCGTGGTTTGTGAGGTTTGCTAAGAAAACTCTTTTTTAAAGGGTACAATGTCTGCTACTCAAAAAATAATAGTCTATATAGCATAATGAGCCGGCACTCCAGGACGCCACTTGAGCTTTGATGGGCTTGGCTGTTGGCAGCAGCGCAGTGTGGCTCCTCATGGGTTCCCCTGGCTCTTGGCAACGTGAGCGGCACGGGGTACATCTTGGGATGAGCTGAAGAGCAGAGGAAGACCCTGCTCATGGATTCCCCCAGGCTCTTGGCAACGTGAGCGGCACGGGGTACATCTTGGGATGAGCTGAAGAGCAGAGGAAGACCCTGCTCGCATGCAAAAGGCCCTGAGTCTGCTCTCCCCGCTGCGGCAGTGTGTCCAGTCAGACTCGCCACATGCCCGAGCAGCTGGTGCCAAGGTGTCACTACGATAGCAGCCTGGTCCAGTTACGCTCAAGGGCCGTATAGCGATGTGCATCGCACTGTGAAGAGAGAAAACTCCAGGCTGACATTTTACTCCTCATTCCCAAGTCCGCAAGGGGTGGAATTCCCCCGCTTGCGTTCCGAAGCCCTCGTGCCCCTTGGCATCTCGCTCTGCAGGGAGAGTAAACAAGGAAGTTGTCATTTTACAAGAAATCAGCGATGTCCGACATTGAATCAGCACTGAGTTTGCAAACATTGGGCGGCTTCCTTCTTAGCTTCAAACTGTAATGATTTGCTCCTTGGGCTATAAAGAAATTTCCTGCAGGGCTGGATTTTCAGACAAGAAAAGGCGCTTACCAGAGAAAGTTTGCATTTAACCCCTGCCCCCCCAGACTCCACCCCAGGTGCTATTTTTACTGACAGGGCTCAGTCTGGAAAAACACCAGGCTCCTCCAGACAGGTGTGCAGGTCCTCGTTCTGAAACAGGGTCGACTCAAGCCATGTTGCTGCCTAAGACCAAGGGCCCAGTGGTTCTTCCTCCCCTTCCATTGAGAAAAGCGCATCAGCTGCGCAGCTTCATCTTTGGCGCACGCAGGTGGCAGGACGGCGTCCTTCCGTGTCGGTGCCGGGAGCCCAGGACAGACTGTGCGGCCCACAAGTCTCTCTCTCGTCCGGTACCCTGCCGCTCCCCTCCCCACATCTTCCTCCTGCGACACATGCCCCAGTCCGCCTTCTCAGCGATCATTCCAAATACTTCCTACGGAACAAATATTTATTACTTATTTTAAAATTTTGGTGTCCTGCTCTTTACAGTGTCTCAGGGCGGTGATGACATAAATAGGAGGCAAAGCCATGTGTCCTGCCCTGCTTGGCTGTTGCTGCAGCTGGTTGTACCTCCAGAGTATTCTGGCCGCACCAGTGGAGGAAACGGAGCAAGAGCTCAACGGTTCGTTGCCCAAAGGCCCAGCAGCCTGTCCTGTCGTGTGTCTGGGACTTCTTCAGAATATGGGCTGTGATGAAATGTTTTTATGACCAATTGTTTTATTGACATTCACTATGTTTTGGAGCAATAAATCAATAATGACTCGACCTTACTCACTATGTACACTGATCAGAGCATATCTTTATTATTGGACTAAAGACAACTGATTGTACTGCGTAGATTTATTTTTCCATTTCTTGTTTTCCAAGGAAAATAATGTTTATCTTCTCATTCTTAACTCTTTACCATCCTGCAGTTCTTTCTTTGGTTGCATACTGTTTAAATTTAAACAAAAGTACCTGTATACCATTACCATCACGATGTCATTTCTGTACTGCTCAATAGCCAAAATTCTCTGGATACTCTGCAACAAAAACACTCATGCAATAAAACACAGCACGTTATTTCAGTATACACAATTTCAAACAGTTTAAACAGCTAAAAAAAAAACCATTTTAGAAAATCTAGGCCTGTATAAACAACTGAAATGGCCCATCATGTGCCAATGAACACCTGCGGGCAAAGAGCAGCTTCAGCCTGGTTAAAAGGGGGCGATGCTGCACGAGGGGGGCCTCATGGGGCCCCATTGATCATGCTGCCTTTTAATGCCTCCTTTCCTGGTTTCAGCTATCGTGAACCCCCCAGAAAGTTTTGGCTGTCAAACAGTATAGAAATCTGAACGGTAAATGCAAAAACCCAGTTCAGCCATTTTATTGGAAACGGCATTACCTTGACAGTGGAGCGGAAGGCGAAATATTCCTAGATTAAGCTGCCTGCAGGGGTGAGATTCTCCATCATCAGAAATGCAAATGTTCCCAAACTGGGAGGCAAACCAGCCCATCATGGAAGAGCAGCTGGGGTGCTGGAAGGGACTGGATTCCAGTGCCCGCTTGGCCATGGCTACCGCTCCGGACTACTGCTGTGTGGATAAAGTGGAGTGGAGAACCCTGCAGGCCATCTCGCCTTCCTCGCAAGAGGGAGAAAGGAGGAGAAGTGGAGAAGAATAATAGCATCTAAAGCCAGTGATTGCTGCTTTTCCCGGAAAGCCATTGCCTAAGAGCTAAACTGGTCCAGAGGGTGATTTTAATTCCATGAGTGCTGGCTGTTAATTTCCCTGCCCCCTAACTTCCTTTAGACTGGCAATGTGTTTTCACACTATATTCCTTCATTTGCATGGTGATATTGTGGCTTACTCAGAGCAATCAAGAAAGGGCAGGACTGAAACCTTAAAATTAGATTCCAATTTTATCTACAACATACCCGACAGCAGGGTATTTCTTGCCTGTTTCCTGGAATCTGCAGCTGTTTTTTCTGAGGCATCTGGAATACCCATAGAACCAGCAAAGATTTCCTTTGGGCTTTTATCACCTTCGGGTGGCCAAGTCTGTTTGATGAAGCAACTGCACGAATGTTGAACTTTCATTTCTTCATTTAAATGCATCGGTATAATATATTGTTGTAGTTTTGGAAGCTGTGCTTGGAGTAGGGCTGCAGCTATTTTCCTAGTGGGGCTTAATGGTGTTCCTACCCCACACAACAAGCAGGAGTCCTGCTGGGAAGAGCTGCTACTGCTGAATTCCAGGTCGTGGCGCAACCGTCAAAGGCTCAGAATTTCACAGGGGCTGCAAGAAGTCACAATCCGAGGTGACGTCCCGTTTCAAGGAGGGGAATCCACAGGAATAGCCCCCCCACATTCAATGCCTCCAATGTTTCCCTGTCCATCCCATGTCCCCCCACTGCTGCCCCACGCATTGCACGTGCTTCCACAGACTGGCCAGGCACGGGCTGCCTCATCACCCAAACCTGGATGGCAAGACTTGCTTGAGGGCTAACGAAACGTGCTTTATGACTTACTCTCCACAGAGTCAAAGCGTCTGGGCTTGGGCAACTCAACCAGCCGTTCCCAGGCAGTCATTCCTCAAACTGTGGTCTCCATCCGTCATGGCTTAAACAAGCCAGCATGACCTGCTTAAGCAGCAGTGATCATGCGGACCGACCTTTTCAGCCCACTTCCCTCTTTCTGCCAGCAGTCAGAAGGAAGCCGAGCTCCAGCTGAGCTCCGAGGGCCACGGTTCATGCACCCTTTTCATGGAAGCGCGTTACTCCTGTGCAGTCCGAGGCCTCCGTTTGGCCACTGCCGGCATTTAGCCAAGTTCTCCATTCAGCCCTCGCCTCCTTGCAAACTTGGATGGCAAGGCTAGAAATGAGTCTAAGGGAATGAAGTTCTTCTCATGCTAATTCACTGCCGCCATTTGCATGATTCAAGCCAAAATTCACTGATGCAGACATAAATCCATGAAACAAATTATTTTATCATCTCAGGAAGACAATTATTAGGGCGTGGAGAGAGCAGGAAAGCCACTTCAAGGCATTCCAGGGCCTGACCAGAAACTAAGGTCAAATCTTGAAATAATGCTGTTAGATAGCATACGTCAATACGTTTTCAGGCCAGCCTGCGCACGGCCTCCGCTGGCTCACGGCTTCCTCGAGAGGACCAAAGGAGCCCTGCCTGTTCCTGGAAGTGCCGCATGCAACAGTCCCGCCTTGCAGTGCCGAAGGTGATTCACACCAGCACGCAGGCGGTTCGTGAGCCACCACACGTAGTTGCCCAGGGCGCAAGGGCACAGCGTCTTGCATCCACAGGGGATGTCTCCCTCTGCTGGAGGGACTGCTGGGCCCATACGCTCCTCGGGGCACCGGCTGCCCGCTCTTCACCCCAGCAGCAATGCTGCAGGGACCCGCGGGTGGCACTCCGAGGTGCAGGGGCTAGTGAGCCCCAGGCCTAAACAGGGACAGGGGCCTCTAGCCACATTTCCCCAGTAGCTGATGGGAAATTGATTTATGTTCCTTTTAGAATCCTGGACCCCAGGGGGGGCCGTCCTGACTGGGGGAAGACTCAGCCCAGAGAAAAGGAAGGCTATCTTGCCACAGCATGTAGTTAAACTAAGGAATTCATTCCACGGGACGAGGCGGCAGCCACCAAGGGCTTTAAATGGGGATTGGAGAATTCGTGGAGAAAAGAGTTCGGGGGCACTTGGGTCGTGGGGCTGGTCATGGATGCCGTGGGTGCCTGTGGCCTTCAGGATGTGCTTGTGGGTGTCCGCTGGGCAGCCGGTCGGCCCGCGTGCACAGAGTGCAGGTCCTGCCCTTGGCCTGACCGGGCCCGGACCGTCTTCGGCTCTCACACGGCGCAAAGTACTGGGGAGGCACCGACTCCGGACAGGAAACTCAGACCTGCTCCTGGGCGGCTGAGAACGGCTAGAACTGGCTTGCTGGCCAGAGCAGCACCTCTGCCTGGATGCTCCTTTGGGATGCAGCTATGGGGACGGCCGGGGCTTCTCGGTGTACCCCTGCACTGAAGGCTTGCGCACCATGTCAGACCGCCAGGTGAGCCTCACGGGGGGCGGGGGGGGGGGCTGCCACGGGCTGGTTGCCCCATCCCTCCCTCTCGGCATCGGTCCAAATTGGTGCTGGGGCAGGCAAACAACACGTGGTGGAGCTCAGCCGTGGCTGGGGTGGGGAGCCTGCAGTCCTCCAGACAGTACGGGACTCCAGCTCCCATCACCTTCAACCCAATGCCCAAAGTCAGGCCACTGCACCGCCTGTGCATTCTTCCTCCGGGTGCCGCAGCCCCTGTCCTTGCTTTCTCCTGCTGCTTCTGCGCCTCTGTCCTGGCGGGGAGGCCCGCGGCCGGCCCAACCGGTTCTTTTGGAAGCCCTCTGTGCCGATTTACACGGGACGTGCGTCTGCACCGAGGGTTGGAGGAGGTCGGGCTTTGTGTAGTCGGCGCTACACCCGGCCCATTTTCCATCACGCCGGAACCAGGCTGCGCGAGCGGCAGCTTCTTCTCTGCTGTAAAGGTTTCTGTGCAGCATCTTCAGCCAAACACCGGATTTCAGGGCTGAGTACATCGAGCTAAGCAGCTAGACACTGAAACCACAATAGCGAGATTACGCACCATAATTAAGAGGCAGTCTGGAAGGAGGTGGGGAATGAGTCAGCCAGTGCAAAGCATACAATTTAAAAGCCCCGGCTGAACTTGGAGTCTTTTGACCTAGTAATGGAAAACATACCACACTGGCGCAAGTCAGACCTCCTTTGAGGGGGTACCCCAGAGACGGGGTGTCATGGCAATGGAGCCCCCTCTCCTGCGAGGGTGCGTTATTCCACTTTCCCCAACGAGGGGATTTGGGGATGGGCTTAAACATGCTCTATTAGCACATGCGCAGGTGGCCTCTTTCCTTCAAATATCGACGCCTCGAGCCCTTCGGGGCCTTCAAGCCCCCAGTCCTTGAACTGGGCACGGGAACAATTCAGCCTCCGGCATAACTTCGCTCCTCCAGAACACCCACATCACACTTCCTTTTCTCTACACAAAATCCATCACCCTTTTCCTGCACAAAACCACCTCAGCTGTTCAGACTTTCCTCACAGGGGAGCTGCTGCAGCCCCCTTGTCCTCCGAGGTCCCTTTTCCGCACCTTCAATACCCTTTTGCAGCTGACGGCCCCGCTGGCCGAGGCACACGCAACGAGGACATCCGGATGAACTTTGAGAACAATCACCTACACATACCCAACAGACACACCTTTGTGTAAAATTTGCATGGGCTATTTTCCAATTATAGTCAAAAGGCTAGAGTATTTCAATGTAAACAGAATTACAGGACATCTTCCCATGGCAGGCAAAGCCCGTGACCGGATCAACTTTGCGTCTGCTCAGGTCATGGCCCCGGTGCTGTTGCTGTGCAACCGGCTTTCCCTTTTAGCGTTCAGTATCTTTATCAACAGGACAAGCGGCCCGCAATCCAGAAGAACCCCAACAGCTGTCCAAACCCAGCTGCAGTGATCGGCTGTTGGGACTTCCGCGATAACCCTTGCCCACATTTTGGGTCTCTTTGGTTGGTCTGATCAAGACGAGAGCCACCTTTAAAGGCAGGCGGCTACAAAGAGGAGGGCCTTTTCGGTAGTGGTACCCATTCATGGAAACCCTTCGTCAGGGAGGTGCACCTGCTGCCAACCTCGTACACATTACACACCAGGTCAAAACCTTTTTATTTTTCTGCTGTTTTACCTGTTGACCAGAGGTGTGTTTTTATCAGGATGACTGGTCGCAATGGCTCAGTATGTCACTTATTCTTTGTTGTGGATGTTCATGTTTGGGAATCCGCTTGTATTTTGTATAGATTTTATGGGCACGTGTGATGTTGTTTTATTGTTTTAGCCATTTGTGAACTGTTCTGAGAGCAAGGCGCTGGGAGAAAAGTCTATAGAATTCTTAAATTAATAATACAAGAACATAATTCTGGAATTATTTGACTACAGAGCAGTCCTCAGTAATATGGGGCACACTGAAAAAAATCTTTAACTGGCAGCCGCCAGTTCAGCTGCACACAAAAGAAACCAGTATCGGGAGGAAACGGGTCTTGCTGGGCGTCCTCGCCTCGCCTCGCCTGACCACGGCCCCCCAGGTCTAAATCAGCCGGACCCATTTTGGCTCTTGCAGCTGCCTGAGACAAATGGCGCCGTGAGTACGGTGCAAACGTACAAGCCGGGAACAAGGACCGCAATCCAAATATTGTGCAAAATTCAGACCGTGATCTCACGGCACACAGGAGCCAGAAGTGTGTGGCCATACGAAGTGGAGACACCAGCAGCTGCAAGGAACCAGCCCTGTTCCTCAAAGCACTTGCAAACAACGATTCCACACCGTCAAGACAGATGCCGTTAAATCGTCATTCCCCATCCTAAAAACACGCAAATCAGGGTGGGCAATTTGCAGCCCTGGCTGCGTTTTGGATTGTAATGCCAGCAGCTCCAGCCAGCACAGGGGCCCACACTTGGCTTTTGTGACTTTTTATATACAGGCCTGAACTCAAGAATAATGACTATGATATTATACAGGCACACAATGCTGTGGGAGAGATGGGTTCTAGTCTCCGTGCTGAGCCAGGCACTGACTCTTAGCCTAGCCTACCTCACAGGGTTGTTGAGAAGATAAAATGGAGTGGATTAGGGGACTCATTAAGGGTTCACGGCAGAAGCAAGGAGGGACAGAAGGTCAAAATAGAAAGCACTCTATGTCGGCACTGTCAGGAAGGCCACCCAGGTGGAGGCAACCGGCAACTCCAGGGCCCAGCACGCCCTGCTCAGGGCTCTCGGTTTTGAAAGCTGGCCTGGCCTGGGCAGCCCTTCGAACAGAGGACGGCCCGGGCAGAGCAGAGCGGCTGGCAGCCTCGGCAGCAGTGGGAGCCGGGCAGGAACTGTGACATCAAGCGCTCGGGACAATCCTGGTGAAGCATCGGGGCGCATGCCAAGGGGGGCAGCAAAATGCATGCCCAGAGCCCTCTGCTGGAGCGGAAGGCACAGCCTTCCACTTCCCCAATCCCAGCACAGACATTCCAGCTGCACGGAACGTAATTCTCCAGTCAAAGAACTTCATTCCCACATTAATTCTAAGCTTTGGCGTACAGCGTTTCCTAAGAATCAGCACTGGAGCAACGGAAGCACGTGGTGGCATCTCGGTGGCTTCCGGGAGGCCCTCATGGGTGGACCAGCGCATGAGCCACTTCTGTCCAGGCACTGGCCGCAGACCCGCAAGGGCTCGCTGAGGAGCAGCCGGGCACGTTGCCGCTTCACCCGTCCCAATCACAGCCCCAGCACTCGTTCGGCTGCTTGCCGAGACGGGCCGACAGCCGCCCCCTTCAGCACCACAACTCCAGCGGGAAGCACCTCTCTTGCGGCACTTGCCGAGGAGGAGGCCCTCCGTCGTCACCCAAGCGGCCCCGCAGCGTCCCCCGCAGGGCTGGAGCAGAGCCGCTCTGGCAGGCGGAGAGGCCCTGCTGGCCAGTGGCGCCTGCACAGGGCGAGGCAGGGCCAGAGTCCGCGTAGGGCAAGGCAGCCCCCGTGGGAAGCCCCCCGGACCCAGCCTGGCTGTGGACGGGCAGGAGCGGGAAGCAGCAGATGGGCTGGGGCAGGGAATGGACTCCCTTGCAGGGCTGAGCAGAGGCGCTCCGGGCCGGGCTGCAGGGTCCTGTCGCGGCAGCAAGGGGCACTTGCTACACGGAGAGGCCTCGGAGAGGGGGCCGAAGGCAGAGCAGCCCAGCGCTGGACGCATTCCCATGACCTTGCTCAGCGTGTGGCTCAGCGTTGGGCCTGCTATCCGCCATCCTCTCTGACTGATTTCGGTCATTTGCCTGATCATTTGCCACCTTTTCGCCTTCAAGAGCTAACAGTCTCAAATAATTTCATCTAACATGTGTTTCCTATGCAATGCTCTCTTTGTTTATTTGCTGTGCTTAACTTCCGGTTGTCTTGAAAGAAAAAGCCTTCCCTGTTCATGCCCTCCACCCCCCCCCCCGCAAGCAGGCTGGTTCTCGGGTTTGAGGGGCTTCTTTAAGGATTCTGGTCATTGGGATCACACTTCAGCATAATTTTTACCCCGACACCCTTCCTGGTTGCCTCGAAAGCCTCCAAGGCCTTTTCCAAAGGGAAGCGATGGGTCACCAAAGGCTGGACGTCCACTTTTTTGGAGGCAAGCATAGCGATCGCCATCGGCCACCTGCAAGGGAACGAGGACAACAGCCGATTAAGGGGCTTCCGGCGTCCGCAGCCGGCGTCACGCAGACCCAGCAGGACTGCCACGTCGGCAGCGCTGCAAACTGGGGCCACACAGGGCCGCTGTGCAGCCTCCTTTCTGCAAATGTTTCGGAGGGCGATTCCCAGCATTCCTGACCACTGGAACCGAAAAAGAACCACGCTGGATCGGGCCGAGGAGCCCTCCGATCCAGCATCCTGGTCCCACAGCAGCCGAGCAGCTGCCTGAGGGAAACGCACCGCAAGGACGCGAGCTCAAGAACAGCCTCCCGATTCCTCGGGATTTCCGTTCACATCCCAGCATGGAGAAGATGTGCCGTTGATTGCGAGGCTCTGGATTCTCCTCTTTAACAATAACCGGTCCGTAAGAGGACCCCTTGTCACGTGCGGAGTTTGCCCAGTGCCTCCGGCGAGCGACTCTGTCAAGAGACTCCGGTGGTCCGAAGGGCAGCATCGAAGGGATCGCCCCACCCATGTTTGTTGACACGCTCAAGGAACTCTGAGCGAGCCCAGGGTAACAAACATGGCTGTTATAGGCAAGGTTATGAGCCCCATCAGAAATCCCTGAGTTCAGAAGTCTTTACTTCTAAGTATATAACTTTGACACCAGGTTGCAGCTGGCAGAGGACACTAGAAAAGCAAAAGCAAATGGTCGCTTTCCAAAGCCCGGAGAAAAGCTACTCCACCAGGAAATCATGTGTGAGATCCCCACTTAGGGGATTTTTAAAGCTCTGCTTTTTAACTCCGTTTGTTCAGTACAGTCTCTCTCTCTGTAGTGGGCAAAATGTTCGGAAGGTGACGCAACATTCACTGCCTGGATTATTGACATTGTACCGAGTGCCGTTCTGCTCCAGTTCAAATATATGTTCCCATACGGTGCTATCGTCCTCACACGCCCCAAGACAAAATGTTACGGAGGACTTGTTCCCTCGGCTGTGCCCTTTTGGCCGCCCCTCAGCCCTCCCCGCTGGCGACAGTTCGGAGCCCATCAAGCTCTTTGCAGAGCTAATGTTTGTAAAAGTGCCTGTCTTCTACAATTTGTCACCTAAGACTCTAGCTGTTTTTTTAATTCATATTCATTTATTTAAAGCTTTTCTATTCCATCCTTCATCAGGGTCTCAGGATGGGAATACAATAAAAATGGTAAGCCCTTTGCATCACCTTTCCATGCAAAATTACCAGATTTGAACTCCCAAACTAAAGCACAAACTGGAACATGGACCTATGTGATTTTCCCAAGTATGGATGTGGTTCAGAAATGTATATGCCAATGCATCTGTATGTATGCATGAGCAAACACACAAACATACATGTATTTGAAGATTTGAAATGTGCAGATTTAAAACTGCATGTACAAATATGTACGTGTGTAAAATGCATGCAGAATGACTCTATCCTATGGAAAAATATACACGAAATATGTATATTCAGAGACCTGCCTACATCTGGGATGACTGGGAGAAATCTTTGCACTGCTGACTTTCCCATGAACGGCTCTGTACATTTAACCCACGGTCTGTGTGTGCCAACCTGCATTACGCAGCTAGAGGGTTCAATCCCGATGCATCGTTCTGCATCAAACAGTGAAGGCCCTCCATTTTCCCCTAGTGCAATTCAGACTAGATCGCTGCTTGGCCCTCTGGCCCAGGATGCACTTACGTGTTGCAGTATCGAAATATCCCTCGGATATCCACTTCCCGCACGGCAGCATTCACGATGGGCAAGGTGACCATCTCGGGCCCCAACCCCACCAAAACCAGAGTTCCTCCGGAGCGGGTCGCCTGCGGGCACAACGGGAGAGCCCACCTCAGTGTGCATCACCCACCAGGTCGGTGGAGGAGGACCGCTCCTGCCGAGGTGGCAACAGCAGCACGAGAAGCAGCGGGGCCTTCAAATCGGCGCCTCCGACTTCCAGAACGGCCAGCGATGAACGCAACACCCTGAGAACGGGGCAGGCCTAACCGGGGGCTTAAAGGACAGTGGCCTCCCAGGACCTGGAGTGGGACCACCAGTCCATCTTGGGCAGTGTTGTGGCCACCAACAAGGGCGACGGCTCGCCAGGTGTCAAGCAGGTGTTCCTGCTCGACTCTGCCCACTCGGCCCCCCTGCCCTGCCCGGACCTCCAACAGTTCCTGCTCTCCTGGCTTCCGTGCAGACATTCTCCCAAACCGACTCACTTCCCCAAGGCAGCAGGAGGAAGAGCACTAGGCAGGGCTATGCTGGTTTTACCAAATGATTGAGTCCTGCCCCTTCTGCGTCTGCAGCCCCCGAGAGGCTGACAGAGAGCCAACCCCTTCTCCATCAGGAGGTGCAACACTGGCCCAGGGGGTGGTCACTCCACAAGCAGGGGCGCTCACGTAGATTCCCGCCTGGAGGGAAGCCTGCGCGCCACTGCACTCCACGGTGATGTCCGGCATGCAGCCAAGGCTGGCTTTCACCATCTCAGCCACGTCCTCGGGACTCTCATTCTTCACCTGGATGGTGAAATCTGCCCCCATCTCCTTGGCTTTTTCGAGCCGTGGAGCAGACAGATCTACAAAGGAAAAATGCAGGTTTGGAAACAGAATGAGCTCTTCCATTGGACAAGCAGGGAAGCGACAGCCGTTCGGTCAAACCCGGCTGCCCTCTCGCACACCTGTGTAGAAGCACTCGCGCAAGAGCCGGGAGGGAAGGGGAGAAATGAAAGGAGTGCCCCCGCAGCGGTGCCGGAAGGGCCCTGCTTCTCCCGACCCCCGGGTTGCATGGCCAGTCCTCCCACCTCCCTTTGTCCGCTGGGAGAGGAGACGTAGCCGGCCAAGCCAGACGTGGCGAGCTCTTCTCGCGGGCAGCCAGCAAGCCGCTGGGCATCGCTTCCTCCTCCGCCCATGCACCAAGAGGGCTCCACGTGCAGATGACGCTTCCAGAGCAGCTTCTCCAACCTGGTGGCCCTCAGAAGCACTTAGACCACAACTCCCAGAATTCCCACCCAACAAGGCCATTGGGAAAGGAGCCACATAAGAGCTGGGAATGCACCAGAATATCCCTGGCGGGGGAAGGGGTGAGACCCCCCAGGAGAAGCCTGGAGGACCAGGCTGTGACTCCAAGCCAGCTCAGTTTGGCTGGCGGGCCCCCCTCATGCCTGCCCCACATCCCGCTCCCTATAGCCTGCGCTTTCCGCCAACCGTGCTCGGCAAACAGGGCAGCGCTGGGCCGGAGCGAGGCTTTGCACAACAGCCTCAGACTGCAGAATTAACATCCCCCCTGTGCAAACAGGAGAGAGTCGGCGTCAGCTCAAGGGCCATCCTGTTTACAGAGATTAGAGCCCAGTGTGGGCCGCGGCTCGTTCCAGCCAAGGCGATCCGGCCCACGAAGCCTTTGGGCACAATGAACGTGTTAGCTTTTAAGGTGTTTCAAACTTTTTGTTCCCTGATTATTAAGATCTCAAGAAGAGATTCACATCCACCGAAGAATTGTTCGGCTGTGCATATTTGAGCTCTGTGATGAAATATCACGGATTTACTGTGCCTCTTGCATGCGATGACATCTTGACCCAGCTGCTTGCTCCCCTGCCGCCCTCCCACCGTCTCGCTGGACTGATCAAATGTCATGTGTTTGCCGACTGTGGGCAGCATTCCGTGCAAGTGACCAAGTGGGCACCAGTCCATGAAGGGTCACGCTGCTTTAAAGCTGCAATCCTACACACACGCCTGTGGCCCTGCCAAACTCGGCACGGCCCCGAAGCACATTGCGCCTCTGCTAAATTAATTGTAGTGGTTAGAGAGTCAGCCTGGGCCTGGGAGACCGGAATTCTCTTTGCCACAAAGCCATGAAGCTCGCTGAGGAGCCTGGCCCAATCACAGACCCCCAGCCTGGCCTACTTCATAGGGCTGTTGTTGTGAGGGTAAGATGAAGAGGAGGAGACTGATGCGAGCCACTGGGCCCCTTGCAAGGGGTAAAAGCGTGGGATATAAACATCGTGCAACAAGAATAACGATGGAGCTAATTATCAGCTTTCCACCTGAAACAGTCGGCAGTGGGCACTGCCTGTGATTTGAACTTCTTTATTAATTCTTTATCCTGCCTGTTTCACTTTGCGAGGTGCAAAGGGGGTGGCATGGTCCTCCTCCTCCTCTCCATTTATCCTCCCAACAACCCTGTAAGGTAGGTTAGGCTGAGTGTCCATAGCAAGCCAGTGAGCTTTATGGCTGAGCGGGGACTAAAACCCACATGCCCCGGTCCCAGTCCAACACCCCACCTGCCTCGCCCCACTGGCTGTCTCTCCCGGGAACCACGGAAGCGGCGATCCTTGGCTCGCCCCCGGCCTTTCCCGTCCGAAGCCCACGTGAGCGCGGGGGACGGAAGCGCCCAGCCCGCGGGGCTCCTTACCGCTCATCGCCACCCGCGCGGCCCCCATCGCTTTCGCCATGAGCAAGGTCACAAGCCCAATGGGTCCTGCAAGAAGAGCAGAGAGGGAGGGGGCAGAGAACGGCGGCCTGTTTATTCGTTGCACAAAAGCTTAAGCTGCTCTCCCACAACCGTTTCCAGTACCTGTAACAACAATCGGAAGAGCACAATCACAGAGCAGGACCACAAAGCTGCGAGGACACCGTGTCCTGCGGCAGAGGGGGGAGTGTGACGAGGACAAGCAGCAAGCGCAAGGCTTTGGCGAGTCCTTACCGGCCCCACAGATGAAGACTTGGCTGCCCAGAGTCACCCCGGCTCGTCTGCAGGCGTGGATCCCCACCGAGAGCGGCTCCACAAGGGCCCCCTCCTCAAAGCTGACGTTGTCTGGAAGCCTGCAACGAAGCGACGCGGGGAACTGTTGGGCGGAAGGGGAAATGCAGGCCCAGTTCTCCACTTCCAGAACGGACGTTCTAAATGCATCCTATGGAATGGCAACCTATAATATGCCATCAGGCCTTCCAAAGGCCAACGGTGGAAGAAGCGCTGCGCATTTAGGCCTTTCACAGGCCAAACTATCCACTCCCTTCCTCTTAGTTTGGTCAAAGCTCCTGCCCCTGTTCTGAGATGCAGCCGTACACCCACTAAGACGTGGGTGATTTAACCTTAACGCTGGAGATGCCTCTGAATTATTGACTTGGGTTATAGGAAAATTATTGGTGGTATGATTGGTATTATTGGCAATTTATGTATCCAAGGCTGCAATTCTATGCACGTTTGGACAGGAAAAAGGACATCAAGGCGGCCTGGGCACCCTGGGAGGTGTGGAACCTTCTTCTGCCAACACTGCGCAGGAAGCATCCCAAAGGAAGTGTGATTTCTTCTGCTGGGGGACAGATGTTCACTTAACACCCATCTATGGTTTTTCCTCTCTCTCTCTCTCTCTCTCTCCCCGATCCTTTCAGTCTTAGCAAATCCTGTTTCTCTGACTAATAATGCAAGAAGCCACTGGGCAACGGTCCATAATCTTGTCATTCATTACTGGCTATTAAGAGATTTAGTGACACTCAGAGAACTGAGGATAAATCTTATGCCAGCTGCCAAACCCTTTTCGAAGCCACACATGCAATTACACCCCAAAGCTCTTGGCCACAAGAAATCCAACAAGTTGATTGAGTGCGGGGACAAAATCACCTCCTTTGTTTTAAACATGAAGCTAATCTCATGCATGCACCTTCACTCACAGTCTGTCTTAGTTAATGCTTCATTTAATGCTGAAGAATCCTAGCATTTTAAGAAGACACCTAATTGCTAGACTCCTGCTTTTTTTAGAACAATTCCTCGGGCACTTTCTGAATTTTTTATAGACACACAGACCCTTTTATTGTGTCACAGCACCAGCAACATTTCTCAACCTGTTAACCAGAAATCAGGAAACTTGACATTTGCATGGGGAGAGAGGCGGAAAACAGAACAACACACACTGTTCAAGAGGGAATATGTAACAAGATCACCCAAGACAGCTGTGAGGTGCTCCATATTATTGTTTTCCCCCATTGCAGTTCCTAAAAGTTGTGCTGTAGCGAATATAAACATACGCAACCATTAAGAAAGCAAGACAAAGCTTGTTTCTTAGAGGAATCCTGCACAATAGTTCCAGAATCCATTTAAGTGGGTCCAATTCAGGGATTCTTTCCAAGACCCAGAACATACACAGGCCTGGTTTGTACACTAAGATGAGGGGCGGGTGATTGTCACCTGGTTCATTATCACATCTGGATCCTTCCCTACAAACAAGCCATGCTTTCTTAATCAACAACTAGAGAGAGACCCCGTAGTTAGTTGCTGTGTTGTGAACTCTGGTTTAAGCCCCAGCATGTTCTAATATCTGAACCCAGGACCATTCCTGGCTTGTTTGCACTGCTGTCTTGAAAACAAAACACTCCCACAGGCTGGCAAAATGTATAGGAGAAAAAAATATGGAGAACAAGCCACAGTTTCTTTACTTGTCTGAAAGGCAACTTGCGGCTAAAGCAACTGTCCATGATTAACATAAGCCATGTTGTATTACATCTGAACTCATCTGCAATCTCTACCCACAGACGTGCCACTAGCAGTAGTAAAGTTCACAACTGTCCTCAACTGGTTTAATTTTTATGGTGCAACATCTAGAAATATTTTCAGTCAATTGCCAATGGGCGGAAGTCAACAGAAACTCTTAAATGCCACTTTTACTAGAGCTGAAAACAAAAAGAGCACCGTAGAATGATGATGATGAAGATGATACACCAACCTTCCTGTTTAGTTCTTTGTTAAGCTAGTATTTCCTATTTTATCCTGCAACTCATCCATGCCATCCTCTGGCCTAGACCGGTAAGAGCAAAATTCCTCTCCCTTTTCCATTTCCCTCCTACCCAGAGGAAGAATTCCGTATGGCTGCCCTCGCTCCACAAGCCCCGGTCCCCCGTGGGAATTTGCAACTAACTTGTAGCAAAAGTTGGCATCGTGCTTGTAGTAGCGGCACAGGTTCCCATCGTCAGGTGGGGTGGCGCAGAAGAAGATGGTGGGGGACAGGTTGTACCGCCCGGTTTTGCAGTATTCATCCACCTCCCGGGGGACTCCAGGCTCAATGGCCACCCTGTCACCTGCGGGACAGTCAGAAATGCAACAGCGCCGAGTCCGTCATGCAAAGAGTGGATCTGTTGGTGGACTTCTGCAAACCGAACACGTGCATGTGGTTTATATTTTCAGTGTTTTATATTTTAACTGATGCTTTGTAAGCCGCCCCGAGGCTTCGGCGAATGGGGCGGCATAGAAATTTTTAAATAAATAAAATAAATAAAAATGTGTCTTATCTAGGTGAAATATACATGTCCTACTTCTGTCACCCAACCCAATTACAGCCTTCCTGGAATGCTGTAAAACTTCAGCACCATTTGAGGAGGGGTCCGGGGAATTTGATCGTGTCTGTACCTCCGATCCTGCCTTCCTGTAGAAGCAGCTTTTCTGCAGGGACTTGAGTCTCAGAGGGTCAGAAGAGCGAGAGGTGCGCCCTTCCACCATCTATAAGCACTGGTATGAAGGGAAGCCAACCCATCAGCCATGGAGGGAATAGGTGCCCACCGACTGGGAAGCACTCTTTGCTCACCTTCCTTCAGCTTGGTCACTGAGGAGCCCACTTGGATGACGGTTCCCGAAGCTTCGTGGCCCAGCACCATTGGGTTCTTCACCACAAACTCCCCGATCCGCCCGTGCTGCCAGTAATGGACGTCAGAGCCACAGATCCCAACCGAATGCATCTTCAGCAACACCTCTAGCAAAGACACATTGGGGAGTGAAACCTCGGCTCAGAAATCTGTTATCCGCAGCATGAAGGCATTAAAGGCAATCGACCCAATCCAGAGTTGGCTGGCCGTAAAGGTAAGCCCTCTGGAATCAGTAGGACTTAAGTCAGCAAATGAGGTTACGTCCCACCAGTGTCAAGGATGACGACCAAGGAGGCAATCTAATGCAAGCTGAGGTGGAAACAAGGATCCAAGAATGACTGAAGATGCAAAGAGGACCACAGATGCAATCCTACGCAAAATCAGGCAAACAAGGCCTACAACTCCCATCATGCCCCACCACTCCAGGCCTGTGAGTTGCCGCCTTTTTTATTCCCTTTACTCGTGTAGTACTCTGCGGTGTCCTGCATTGAACCCCAATGCCAAGAAATGAATAAAAAGATAAGGAGTTGGCTTTTAAATATTTGTGTTTCAAATTATCTGCCAGCAGTGTTGATATTTCTTTTCCTGGTCCTGCCAGCAGAGTTGGCAGAACATTTCAGTGATACGGTATCAAGGGCAGAAAAGTCTGACCTGTGGCCGGCTGCATTTGCCTGCCGTCCGCTGCGGCTTCTCTCCCAAATATCTTGTTGAGTCACGGCTCAGCCTTTCTTGCACACGCTCCCTGTCTCCGCGAGGGTGGCCACTTTCTGGACACAGGTCCCGCTCGCTTTACAACTGCCGAGGCTTTCTGCCTCGCACCGTCATTGTCAGAAGTGCTGAGCAAGCATACCAGAGTGGGTGGAAAGTAGACAGGGAGTGTGGCACAGCGATAAGAGCTCGGGAGTGGGGAAACCAGGGAGGACTTGCCACGGCCTTGTAGCGAGAGGCCTTCCAGCGCCTGGCACCCTCAACCCCCCAGTCAGCTTGTTTCTGCAAGACGTACGGCATTAATGAGCCCACGCTTCCAACAAAGCTCATTTGAACGCCCTGGTTTTTTCCACTTTGTCAAACTGTTGCTGCACTTTTATAAGCTGTTGCAAAGCACCTGAGGATTTCTAAAGCGGAAAACAATAGGTATATATTTTCTAATGAATAAATAAAATAGAGGGTTGCATGTTTTTAATTCACACACAGAATAGCAACTAGTCGATAGAGACCTACCATTGGGGCCAGGTTCAGGCACTGGTCGATTTTCCTGCAAGGAAACAAAATAGGCAAAAAAATCAGCTCTTCTGCTGTTTACTCTGTTATCAGGATTCTGATAAGGCCAACTGAGGCAGAAAGCAGCAAGCAACGAGGGGATCGGAAGCAGACTCCGTCTGAGCACATGCTCAGGCTGTCGTGTTCTTGTGCCCAGTGATGGCAAACTCTAACATACCAGGAACGTGGAAGCAGAAGCAATGAGTGCCTATTCAGGAAGGGCCTTTTCAATGGGGGCACCCCAATTGTGAAATGCCATACCCAGAGCGGATCACCTGGTGCCTATACCGTGGCCCTTTCACCTTTGACTTCTCCCAAGACCCCACTAATGACGCTCTAAAGGTGCCATGACATTCGAGGCCAGAACTGGCCGATCTGGAACTGGGGAGCACCTGGGCATGCACAGTCCAAACTACTGGCCATCCTGTAATCTGTGAAGACCACGCCGAAACCTTCGATTTTGGGGCATGAGCCATGCTGCTGGCCTCTTTTGCATGTAAAATAAACGGCTTAAGTCTCTACTTTAACTAAACTAAAAATACTACAGTTTTTAGATAAGATTGCTTCCCTTTTCCCCTACTTTAAAGGAAATGTGCACAGTGCAATCGTAAGGCAGTTTATTTAAGTTTAATCGCACTGTATCCAGTAGGGTTTGCTTCCAAATACGTGTGCACAGAGTTAAAGCACATGATCACACCAGACAGCTCAGGCCTGTGCATGTTTACTCGGAAGTCTCACCGTCCACAATTAGAGGCAGTGTGGTGCCCGGTAGTGGTTAGAGCACTGGCCTAGGATTCAGGAGATCGGGTTTCTAGTCCTCAGTGAGCGACTTGGGGCCAGCCACTGCCTTGCAGCCTGACCTACCTCACAGGGTTGTTGGGGGGTGGCAGGGAGAGTAGGAGGGCCGCTCGGGCGCCGTGCAAGAGGAAGGGAGGCGGGATACAATGCGCCGACCCAGCAATAAATTAGGCTCTCCCCGACGCGGCTGGGCACAGTCCTGCGCGGTTTTGGGGCAGCGCGCAGCCTCAAGGGCCGATGCGGGGCTGCCGGCTCAGCGGCGGGCCCCCCCCCCAGCGGCGCGGGATCGCGAGCCAGCCGCCCCCCGCCGCGCGCTCTCGGGCGCCCCCGCGGCCCGCAGCCGCCCCCGCCGCGGGCAGGGCAGGCAGGGCAGGGCAGGGCAGCCACCTGCCTCCGGCGCGCTCCCGGGAAGGCGAGGCGAGGCGAGGGCGCCGCAGCCTCCGCGCCCGCCGCCGCCTCGCCCCGGGACGGGTCGCGGGTCGCGCAGGGCCCGGCGGGGCTCCGGGCCAGGACAGGGCAGGGCAGGGCAGGGGAGTCCGCGGCCGTACCAGGCGCAGGTCGCCGGCTGCGCGCACCACCACCGAGAGGTTCGCCCGCGCGCCCGCCTCCTTCGCCGCCGCCGCCATCGCTGCTGCCGCCCGCCCTCCGCCGCGGCCGGCGCTTTATCCCGGCGGGGGCAGAGTCCGGGCCTGCCGGGGCGAGCGGGAGGGGAGGGGAGGCGCGCTCCCGGGCCTCTGGGGCGCGCAGGGCCGTGCGTCCCTTTCCGGCTGGGCGAGCCCCGTCGCCGGGCGCCCCCGCCCGCCCCGCCGGCCGCGGAGAGCGCGGCTCCCGCTGGGGCGCGTCCGGGCGTGCGCCGAGCCGGAGGCCTCCCGCGGCGGCCCGGCAAGGTCAGCGTGCCCTCTGCGGGGACAGCCCGGCTGCGAGCGGCCCCTGCCCGCCTGCGGAATCGCCCCTTCCGCTCCGGGGAGGCTGCAGTAAGACCGCAAGCACGACCGATCCCGCGTCCCCGGACAACAGTGGCGCACCTGAGGAGCCAGCGCGGGGCAGCGGGTGCGGGTGCTGGGCTGGGACGCGGGGGATGCGCGCTCGGCCTCACTGGGTGGCTGTGGACCATCCTAGCCTACCTCCCAGGGCTGTTGTGAGGCTGTAATCTTTCACAAGCTGTCCTGAGACGTCTGTGAAGGGACGGTATAGAAAAGCCTTAAATAAAGACAGACATAAAACGGAGAGGAGGGAAACCTCGGCACTCCCCGAAGAAGAGTGGGATGGAAATGCAGTATAATAATAATAATAATAATGAAACAGGAGACACCTGAAAAAGGAAACCTTCCAAAATCAAAGAGCAGTGGAGCAGCAACATGTTTGCCCACAGTGTAAAGGCTGATGATGAGGAAACCAACTTCTTAATTAGTCCCGGGACGGCACAAGCTGTTCCGCCACCTGAAACAGGTGGATGCACATCAGAGCAGGTCCATCGAGGGACGGATCCTTGGTGGCCCTCCAAGCAGCCTGCCCTCCTGCCACGAGCTTCCTCCCCAAGCAGGTGGCCAGGTGAGCAGCCTCTGCAAAGGGCTTCCTTGCCTGCTTTGCAAGAGGGCTTGGAGCAGCAGATGGGGGAGGTGGCCGCTCTTCCCCAGAGCCTGTTGGTCTGCATTGGCTCCCCAGGCAACGGGGGTGCCGTCCGCCACCCCCCCCAAGTCCCTACCTGAGCAAGGGATGCGCCCTGCCTGGTGTGGGGGCCAGCCTGGAGGTGCCCCAGCTAGCGTGTGCACATGAATGGGACGGTCCGCCAAGCGTCGCAATCTCAATGTGCCGGTCAGGCACCCACGACCCTTTCCAGGCAGGGTCTGTTTGAAGCCCTCTCCTTTTCCCTTTCCATCCACCCCTTGTCACTGAATGCACCCAAACTGAAGCTGATCTTGCTGGAAATGATGTTGCCAACATCTGTCAGTGGCTCTCCGGTATCATTCTGGTCCTCACATCTGCTCTAGAGTACTTGTTTGGGGGGGGGGTCAAGGGGTTTCTCTCCCTAGAGAAAGAGCTACCGGATGATTTCTGACTCTTCGTTTTTGAACTAGAGCAGCCTCAAAGGGAACCCCTTTCGCTGACTTGGGCTGCTGGGCTTAGCAGGACTGGATGTTGTTGTAGAAGGAATGTGGATTGTAGTTTTGTTCTCAGCGCACAAGTTCCTGGACTTCGAATTCTTCCACTGTAAGTGTTCAACATCTGCACCAGGCTCCAACGGGTGCATTTTTGTGTCTAGTACAAAACAAAGCAGCCCGGCACATCCTGCATCCACAGGGAAGGAGCTCAGTAGAAGGCAAGTCTTGACTCGCCCTCTTGGCGCTCACCTAAACCGCAAGCCATCAAAGGGGGCGTCTGCAGGTTAATCCAAAGAGCCACCCGCTGACTTGACACCTTTGGGATGGTGCTTAAGGGACAATCGGATTCCAAAAGGCCGAGTAAAACTAAAACCACGGTGTGAACTTCAGCCTAAGAGCAAAAGGAGGCCTGTTGCAGCTGGAGAATGATCTACTGGCAGATCTTGAGCTGAATTTCATTTGTGTTAGCTATTGGCGCTTTTAAAATTTGGTTTCAAAGTCTGTGGGGTACGTTTTACGATATTTTACTGTTACCTGTATTTTAATATTGTATTTCTATTCTATTTTATGAACTGCAGAAAACCACCCGCAGAGCTTCAGGTACTACACATACAGACATACTGATAACGATAATCAATACCTTCTCTTTCTCTGCACTGTTACCCTTGGAACAAGCACGGCCACTAATGCATATCCAGAAAATGTGGAAATCCGTCACCCAAAGAGAGGACTTGCATACAATTCGGGCGTGCTAATCTGGACGTATATGTTGCGTGATTACGATAGTGAGGACCGAATGGCAGTGCGTTTCCCCCAGTGCAGAAAACGGCTGCTCCGAACGCTGCTGGGCACCCACAAGGCCTCCACTCTGCCCTCATTTGGGGTCGAGTCTTCACCTGAATTTCGGACTCGTACCTTCAAACCAAGGGCTGCTGTCTTCGGCTATCCTGCTTGGACTCTGACCTCCTGCCTACCCTGGAATAGTCTCTCTTTTTTGCCCTTCTTATCGCCAGCTACCATTTTAGACCTTGTTGCCACCCTTGAATTAGACCTCATAATGCTTGTTCCTCACGTCTGGCCCTGTTGGACCAACAGCACCGCGTGAGCCTGAAATCTGTCCTAGAGCCCCTGGCAGCTGATGTATCGTGACCATAAGTTTAGTTTGCCGTCAAACTTGGCATAATCTGTAACCAGAACCGGCCCAAGCAGCAAGAGCCAGAAGAACGCATACGCTTACTCAACAAGCCCCATTCTGCGGAACTCCACCCTGACCAGGAATTTCACGGTGGTTTGGTTCCCTTTCGTGCTGTATGCCGAGTCCTTGCCCAGCTGCGCATGTCCCGGCCAACTGCAAATACACATTTCAACATACACAAGTAGTCTAGTAATTGTGAGTTCCCTGTTGCCATTTAATTTATGGCATTGAAAAACTGCTCAACTTTGCCCTGGTTTATTCCATATATTTTTTGATCACGGTTTGCACAGCGCTTCACTGGAAGGGTTCCAATCCATTATTAAAATAATAATGGTTAGATAAGATGTTCTTGCTCAAAAAATCCAGTTGGCCAAAAGCTCCACCCAGTAAAGAAAGGCCACGGTGGTTGGTATATATTGTCTGTTAAGCCTTGGCCCAGTGATCGGTGAGTTCCAGGAAAATATGTATATTGTGAAGGCGCAGGAGTGATTTTAAATTAAAGGTGGCACATTGTCCTGCTCTCTTGTAAAGGCCCCTTTTTTCCGGTGTGGTCACAAGATCAGGACGAGTTGTTGCAACCAACGGAATTAGCTAATACTGCCTCAGCCGTTCTCCAATTCAATTTGAGTCTCTGAGGGATTGCTCAACATTTACCTTGTTCTCTAACCCCCACCCAATCTTACCTCTTTCCTGACTGTTTCTGTGACATGAGCCGGCTTCATTATATCGCCATTTAGCTGCTGCTTCGACAGCCAGTTTTAAATCCTATTTTTCAGCATATTAATATTGCTTTCTTAATCAAATACAGGCCTCCTCCAAAAAGGATTTGTGTTCAGTATTTCTGATAAAGCCATAAATAAGTTTTTTAGCTATTCTTCAGCAAAAGCCCTCAGAGCAGACTTTGATAAAAATGTTCATACATGGGTGTATTCATATACTAATGGTTGTTTTATAATACTACCTACAGCTCTCTGAACAAAAAAATTAGACTGCAGTCTAAATATACTCTGGTCATCCCAAATACAACTTTGCCAAAAAGGGATTCAGGTCTCTCCACAAATAATATTTTTATTGTACTGATGTTGTCTTACAAACTATTACACTGTGATGCAAGAACAAATACTAAAGGGAATAAAGGAAAAAAAGAAAATTAGATGGTAAGCTCATAGGCATGAATCCCCAAACTTGGTGACTGAGGAACACCGGGAGCTGTAGGATCTCTTCTCTCTAAACATGTATAGGATTGCACCCAAAATCCCTTTAAAAATGCCTGACGACCTGAACTGCAGAGTCTGGCTTTTGCTCCGATTCCTCTCAGCCCTTTCTCCATTCGCTTCCTCATTTCAAAGTGTCTGCTTGTAGGCGTGCAATGAGGGAAGGTATCAGGAAACCTGGTCTGGCTGACCCTGGACTTCAACGCCACGTCTGCATGAATAGCTAAGTGCCGGAGTTAATCCTAAATTAGCAAAGATGGCCAGTGACTAATAAGGAACTACTTAAAGAGAAGCAGATGACACCAAACATAAAAAAGGAAATGTAAACCAAAGAGGAGCTAAAGGAATCTGTCATGAATCAGTCTCTAGAACCAACTATTTAGGGCTTCAATGTTTCATTGCCTAATTGAGGAGGTGCCCAGCCTAAACTCTAATTGCACACGACTGTAAACGTTTTTCTCTAGATGACTGGCTGGAGCTTACAAAAAGTCTCTAAAGCCTTTAAGGCCGCAGCTGCATTGCCGGTAAGTGCCCCAGTCCCTCAAAC
The DNA here is from genome assembly GCF_004798865.1 of Varanus komodoensis. NCBI lineage: Eukaryota > Metazoa > Chordata > Lepidosauria > Squamata > Varanidae > Varanus > Varanus komodoensis. Next base: position 3,270,367 of record NW_025336308.1, read on the forward strand.
TCAGCGGGCTTAAGCAGAGACAGAAGGACAGACGGTGGATCGAGATCTCCTGGTGGCTTGTAATAAATTGGCAAGGATTTCTGGCTCCCGGTTGTTTAAGAATAGCAACACCTAAAAAAGCTCTCCCTCCTCCCAAGTCAGGTGGTGGAGGGACTGGAGAAAAGCTCTGGATGAATCGGTGGCGGGGTTGCAGGAAGGTCTACAAGATCTTGGGCTGAGTCCCAGAGCTCTGGGAAGGCACCTGCCCCACCCTCCTGCCTGCAGCCCTTGGGCATTTTCTATTTTCATCTGTATTATTGTTTATGATTGTTTATGCTGTGAGCTGCCCAGAGAGCCTTCTGGCTGTGGGGCAGGGTACAAATGCAATAAATTAATGAATAAATACATACAGAAAAGTGACTGCCTCTCGCTTTCCTAAATGCCCCTGTAAGTGCAAAGATTTACACAGCTGGTTATTCATTAGTCAGCCCTGTCACTCCATTTATCGCCACATCTCTCAGTGAGTCTCTCAAGTTAATAATAATTGTATCCAAATTGACCACAAATCCATGCTATCCACACAACTTAATGATTACTCATACTTTAGCTGTTAATGGAGAATAAACTTGTAGGTATGGGCAGGAAAGAAACTGACAAGTGAAAACTGAACAAGACTTTTTTTCAAGATCACTAACATGAAGAATAAATTACTAGATCTTGTTTTACTGATGGAAATGGGCCAAGACATAATCGGTAATGAAATCAAAGCAGTTGGATCCCTCGGCTGGAACACGCCTCTGCCCCTCTGCCACACGCTGCAGGCTGCATATGAAGAAGAGACTCCGGTTACGATCTAGATTTCTGAGAGACACTCGGGAAAGCTGCTTCTGGGATTCTTAGCCAAGGTTCTGCATTGCAAGAAGCAATTCTGGTCCCAGCAGAATCCCTGAAGGACTGGAAAGGAAGGAGAGCTCTCTGGGCTCAGACACCAGTCCAGGTATGAAGGGGAGACTCCATTCATGCCCAACCTTGGTATGCACAGGCCAAACTAACCACATAAAATACAACACAGGAAACAGAAGAGGCCACCAGGACCCCATCACAAACCATGGGTTATGCGAGAGCTGTTTAATCCGCATATAACCCTCAGTGGCCTGGTTTGCCCAACATGGCAGTCTCTCCAGCCCATCATTCCAATGGGGGGTTGCATATTCAAAATGGTGCCTGGCATATACTGCAGCCCATGTGATTTCCAAGGGCAGGTGGGGGGCGCTTGAGAGCCAGCCAGAACAGGGGGAAAGCAATGCCAGAACTGAAGCTGGAGTAGCAAATTTCCTCTTTCGTTGGAGGCAATTGTTGGGAAATTGCAAACAAAAATGGAGGAAGGGAAAAAATCCACCAATCCTTCTGGCATGGCTGGCATAGACTCACAAGGGTTCTTCTCCCATGGAATCGCTCTCCTTTGCACGCAGAGGACAAGCCCTCCTCTCCCTTTTCTCCTCCCAACAACACCCCTGCAAGGTAGGCCGTTCTGGGAGTCAGGGATTGGCCCGAAGTCACCCAGCAAGCCCCATGGCTGCGTGGGGAATCAAACATGGGGCTCCCCATGGCAGGCCCACCCTCTTGCCTCCCTTGCACGGTCTGTCAGCCGGTCGGGAGCGATGGTTCGGGGTCATGTTTTCATTAGCGACCTTGGAGAGAAACATGATGCCATTCACCAGGGAAATTGAGAAGTATTGTTCATAAAGATACGCATCAGGAAGTCTCTCGTGGGGAACATGACAGGCTCACAGAATGAAGTAACAAATAATAGAATGGCTGCAGAAATTACAAAACGTGAAGTCAGAAGGTCATGCATGCTGGGATAACTAATATGTGTGCCTGCCCTCTTCTGGAAACTCATCAGCTAGGAATGAGAAGAGGAGGCGCAGTGGCGAGGGAAAGCGCGTTCGGGGGATTTTGGCTGATTGGAAGATTACTATGTGTCCCTCCCTGTTGCACTGCAGTTGCAAAAGTAAGCAGAATTTTGACTGAACTGGGCTTGGCTTTTCACCAGCTCCACTTCCTCCAGAAGCTCTCTGGGCAGTTCACAAAACACATGAAATAAACAAGAAAAGATGCATCCTATAAAAGACTGGCATAGATGAACATTCGCAGTTCTATGGAATAGATCCGGGGCCTTGGGAAAGAGATTCAAGAGTCCCACAGCCTAATTGCAAAAGCCCCCTGTGTGCGACCAGTTCAGATTTCTTCCAAGAACTGGTGCAAGACACTCGCGGTGGAATATGGGACCTGGGGCACCGCGGCGGCCTTCCCCTCAGGCAGCAAAATGCCTCTGCCTGCCCTTGACCAAAGGAATGCATGTGAACACAGAGCAATGGATGTAAGAGGATACACAACCCTTCAGGGATCTAGGCAGAGTTCAAGGCACTTCATGAATCTGTTTCCTCAAAACTGGAGTGATTTCTGTTCTTCAGAGCGGGGCCTTTTTGGTTTTTCTCTCTTTGGAAGACTTCCCTGTTTTGTGGTCTAAACTGACAGCAATTGTGTGCAAGATGCTTCCCTGGGCAAGGTCAAAAACAAAGAGGATAATGAGTGATGGTTAAACACTGCCTGGGTGAACATCCTTCCTTCCTCCTTCTTGCATTCAGGCAAGGATGTTTCATTTATTTATTGCTTATATTTCTATACTGCCCAATGCAAAGTCCTCTGAGCAATTCACCAATAATAATAATAATAATAATAATAATAATAATGCTGATGTTTTAAACTGGGCCTGGAAATGAACTAAAAGCCAGTGTAGATCAAAGAAGGTTAGGATAATAGAATATCGACCCGTCCTCACTAGCAATCTGGTCTCCCCATTTTGGACCTGCTGAAGTTTCCAGGCCATCTGCGGAGAGCACATCACAGCAACCCAGTGAGAGGCGGCTATTTATTTATTATTAGGTTTCTAACCCTCCCCAGTAGCCACGCAGCTCCCGGGGGTCATGGCCCGGGTAGGCGGCACCCTCGGAGGCGTCTCTGTCCTCACGCCCCACTTCCCTGCGTGGCTCCAGCGATGGAGGCTGAATTCCAAAAGAGCTTTCAGGGCCCCCAGGAGCCCCTTTCACCTGAGGCTTCCTTCCTGGGATTAAGCCCCACTGAACGAGCCATCAATAAAAGGGTACTGTTGATCAGTTAATTGTTTTGTGAGCAACACTGCTTTGGGTTCTTTTTCAAATCAGAACCCTGTGATCCATGACCTACTTCTGGTGAAAAGACATGCAGTTCGAATCCTGAGCCCAGAAAGCTGAGTGCCAGGACTAACTGCAGTTCACAGTAGCAAAAGATCTACTCCTGGGTACTTCACGCTTTCCTTATTTCAGCAGTATGCTTTGGGGCATGAGGAAATCGTTTTACAGCTGCCATTATTGCTAAACCAGTGGCAGTCCCGAATTCTTGCTAATCTATTGCAAATCACCCAAAGATTTCCCCTAGATTCAAATCTACATTCTGCCCACCTCTGGCCTAGCTGAGAGCACACTTTCTCCTGCTACCAAATAGACCTGTTGAGATTACCAAGGGGTAAGAAACTTCAGGCCTTTCATTCAGGCCTTTCATTCTGCTTAGATCTGCTTCTGATGAATTTAAATTTTGAACATTGTAACAGAATCAATTGCCTGAGTCTGTTTCTTTCCTCTGCCCTCCAGGTCTCTTTTCCTTTTGTGTCATGCCTTTGATCACACTAAGGCAATTGGTCCAAACCTACTCCCAGTGCTGGCATAATTATTTCCATCAGTTTGGGATGTATGGGGGGAAAGAGGAAAAAAGGTGCCCCCTTCATCACCTATGCTAGCTGCCGCAAACCTGTGGATGCGAAGCTCCCCTAATTGTCCTGTCAATCTCCATCTGAAGAAATCGCTTCTAATGAGAACATTGTCATTGCTTATATTTGTTTACACATGATATTTCCATTCTTTTTGTGCAAAATTAGATTTTATAATGAGGGATAGGTTAGCTAACTCTAATAACCAAAGTCATAGAAATTTCTGTTCTTTTTCACTTCCCCTTCATATCATTCCTTTTCTTTTTCTGAAAACTCCGATCAACTTGTGATTCTCAGTTTCCTGGTGTCAAGTGCAGTTCCTCGTTTGCTCAATACCTCTGTGGTCGCTAGGCTGGTTTGAAGACAAATATTAAAAAAAAATACACCGTCCTTTGAGGTAGACAGCTCTTTGCTTTTTGATTGATTCGCTTTCTTTATTTAGAAACTAAGCTGCATTTCTTCGTATTGCAAGTGATGGGGAACTCCAGGCCAGTGGCTTTCAGGTCACATGGAAGATGTGGGGGAAAAGGCGATACTTGCCTGTGCACCCCACTTCCAAGTGAGGACACGGGTGGCCTTGTGGGGAGGTCAGCCCTTCCTCGGGACTCGCTCTCCTTACAGTGGAGGCTCGCGGGGGCACCGCAATAAATGCTCCATTCACGTCTATACACAGGCATGACCTGGAAATCCACGGCGTGAATTCGCAGTGAATTCCTGTACCCCATCAATTGTCCAGATAAGGAACAGAGCGCCTAGGAATCCCTGGGGGAAAGGAGAGCCAGCTTTCGGGACCAGTTCTACCAGAGATTGACTTCCTACTTCACACGGTGACCTCACTTGCCCCCCCCTTCTGCCCAGTGTGGGGAGGACGAAAGAGCAGTCCCCTGGCCCATCGCCTGCCCTGCACCCTCGGCCTCCTCCTCCTCGGGCAGCGCCAGCGCCATGGAGATGCATCGCCTGAGTGCAGCTGGTTATAAAGAGGCACCTCGAGGCACCCACAGTGAAAGTTCTGCGTGCAGAAGGTTTAGGGTCAAGAGGTGAAAGGGGGCACCAGTAACAGATATTTTAAATATGGTAAGTGGTATTTAGACCTATATAATGTTAACAATGATAATGAAGATAACAATAATGAGATCCTACCTGCGGATGGGCTTAAGTTAGCCATAGCTGTCTTGTACCCCATTCATTTCAATGGGTGCATCCTAAGTAGGATTTATGTGGCTGGCCCCAGGTTGGGACAGGCCGAAGAAGCTACTCTGCGAGATCGCTGAAGCATCCCGCTTCTTGCTTGTGGAGCGACAGAGAGACCGCTTTATCCAAGGATTACTCTGAGCCTCTCTGTGCCAGGCTTTTATCCTGAGCTCGGCATTCCCTATTCGATGGATTTGATGGATGCCACCATGACCCTCTCATTTAAATTCTGTATGTAACCAGCACGTTTGGTGAAGTATTTTGAGACTGAAGATGTTCAGAAATGAGGCAATGGAGATTCCAAAGGGTGCGAATCAGTCACACTTCTAGTTTTCTCTCTGCTGCCTGAAAATTGCACCTTGCTCTCCAGTCCCTTCCTTTGCATTTTTCACCTTGTTAAATTCTATTTTTAATCAAAGAGCTCCACCTAGAGGTAGTACTCATATATTTTATAAATTAACCTTGGACATGGAAGGTTTTGAATATGGCTGCATAAAACAGGCAGACAGCAACTGGAGCCAATCTTCCCATTGGAGGATGAAGATGCCAATGTAAGCAAGGAGGTGTATCCACTCTGAAATTTAGACTTACATTTAATCTGACTCCTAAAAAAGCTCACAAACAGTGCAGAGCCCCAGCCTAAATGTGGCTTCAGCACAATGGAGAGCTCTCTTTGCATTTCCTTAGGATGCCAAGGGTATAAAATGGGCTTCCACAGAAAGTGGTGGAAGCCCCATTGTTGAGGGTGCTCAAGGATAGGCTGGACATGCACATGGTGGGCATGCCATGAGCAGAGCAGGGTGGAACCGGGGGTCAGACTAGATGGCCCGGGAGGCTCCCATCTGACTTGACATGATTCTGATGGCTGGAATGTGTTTGGAGTGGGCAGAAAGGGTGAGCTCGGCAGAAAAAGCTACTCAAGGAAGGCTTTTTTAAAATCACACTCTTTTCAGTGGAACTTGACCCCTATATGAGGGTTAGGGGAGTGCACCAGGGTAGGGTTAGGGTTGGGAAAAACAAGTGTCCTGGCATGATTCTGATGGTTGGAGTGTGTTTAGAAGGGGCAGAAAGGATGAGCTGGGCAGAAAAAGCTACTCAAGGAAGGCTTTTTTAAAATCACACTCTTTTCAGTGGAACTTGACCCCTATATTAGGGTTCGGGGAGTGCACCAGGGTAGGGTTAGGGTTGGGAAAACCAAGTGTCCTGGCATGATTCTGATGGTTGGAGTGTGTTTAGAAGGGGCAGAAAGGATGAGCTGGGCAGAAAAAGCTACTCAAGGAAGGCTTTTTTAAAATCACACTCTTTTCAGTGGAGCTTGACCCCTATATTAGGGTTAGGGGAGTGCACCAGTGTAGGGTTAGGGTTGGGAAAACCAAGTGTTCTGGCATGATTCTGATGGTTGGAGTGTGTTTAGAAGGGGCAGAAAGGAT
>NW_025336308.1:3276874-3339884 GCF_004798865.1 Varanus komodoensis
TAGGGGAGTGCACCAGGGTAGGGTTAGGGTTGGGAAAACCAAGTGTCCTGGCATGATTCTGATGGTTGGAGTGTGTTTAGAAGGGGCAGAAAGGATGAGCTGTGCAGAAAAAGCTACTCAAGGAAGGCTTTTTTAAAATCACACTCTTTTCAGTGGAACTTGACCCCTATATTCGGGTTAGGCGGGTGCACCAGGGTAGACTATTCCAAACTCCAAATTCATGTAACAGGACAAATGCTGCAACAGTTTTTGGTAGTTCTGAAAGTATAATTTTTTCACAGAAGTACAACTTTCCCTAAATTTAAAATTCTATGGCACAACTCTCGAAGGTACACTTAATACTCCTTCCAGGATCAACATGCACAGAAGAACTCTTCTGGCAAAGTAAGCAACAGTGATCACAAAAAATGTTCAGAAATAAGAAGCCATTTGTTTTTAACTTTCACTTCAGTTTTGTTTTTCTATCAGAGAAAATATTTTTTTCATTTGAAATCCAATATGCCAAACAACCAGAACAGCCAGGGATAAAATCCTGTATCTTCCCAACAAATTTCTTCATCTCTTTAGCAGATGGATAACCTGTGAAGCAACAACGAAGAGGTATACAGTTCACAAATTTCAGGTTCAGCCTTCTTTGGAGGAGGCCCACTTCAGTCTGGACATCTCAAGAACCTGTCCTAGCCAGCCTGGCCCAGTGTGGGATTCAGGATTCAAATGAATCCAAGGTTTACCAGTAGTGGGCTCCTCCCTTGCAAATTGGGGAAAGCTGACTTCAATGGAGGAAATTGCTCCTGGCAAAGCAATTGCTCCAGCACTTGGTGAGTACCATGCTCTGATCCAATTTGCCTCACCCTGTGGCTGCTTTTCAAAACAATTGAAAGAGCCAGGAATCCAATCACAAACCTCCAGTGACTCATATCATTTAGCCTTCCTCTGGTGCCATAAGCAAGGGAAAGGAACAGAATTAGAGAGGGGCATAATATAACAATTGCCTGTGCTGATTCACAAGGGGAAACAGGGACCAGCTTTTTAAAACTGCAAACACGATGCAATTTCCAAGCACAAACTAGTTGGGGATGGCAAATCCAACAATTTAACTCAATTACTTTTTATGTCAGCCTACTAGACAGAGCTGGTGAGAGAGTCATAAACACAAATTGAACCAACTGCACCCACGTCTGAACAGGAATAGTCTAGTTCTGCCTGAAATCTAAAATGATGAAAGGTAGTATATAAATGTTTCCATAAGAAAGAGATGAATAATATATTAGACAGAATGCCTTTCATTAAGGGCCATTGCAAATGATGCAAATTATCCATAATCAGATCTCTTGATGCTCATTTCTTTCCCAAAATGCAGCCCTTATTTATTTATTTATAATTGAATTATAATCTGCTTAACCAATAGTCCAGCAGATCTCTCTAGCCCCTGCCATGACCCCTACCTTGACTCTGATCCAACAAGCACTGCAGCCCCAACCTAAACCCACAAGCCCGTGGAGAAAGAAAAAGACACTGGATCATCCAGTGACCAGGTTTCCAAGCCATGTCTATTATTCAGTCCTTACAGTTTTTAAGTCTGCACCCTCTTCTCACCTGTCACCATGTTACTTGCTGGATAATTTTGAAGTGGAATGTATGCAAGTTTCCCAATTTCTAGTGTCCCCGGGGCTTGACTGATTTCTCTGTAATTACAGAAAGTAAACTGCTATTGCTTATCATTAACAAAAGCATTTCCTTTTATTTTGCGTTACTATTAATACAACACTACCTTTTAAAAAAGTTTTAGCTTTTATTTTTCCTTTCCATCTATTTGCTATCTAAGAAACAAAGATCTGTGTATTGCCATGAAGGATAATTACAGTAGTATTTGGAAAGAAATTTTCAATATATAATATGAGCAGCCATTTTTCTGCCTTCACCCCAAGGAAAAGAGATTCCACAGAAAAGTCTTCCACTTGATGAACATCCATAATATATCTTGATTAATTCAGCTACATTTAAAACCTGAATTAATCTATATTTGAATGCATCTTCTGCTTTGCATTATCTGCATAAAATATTTATATATTCATGTATATCTGAAGCATCAGTAGATCTCAGGTTACATCTTATTCAAGAAAAAAATCTTGTTTTGACTGTATTGGACTACATCTCTTTAATAAGCATTTGTCTAAATCAGCTAATTGCTAGAGGTGTAATACTGCTTAATATATTTGCATTCATGAAGCGGTTTGGGGTTGGATTTACTCTACAGGTTTAATCCTTTAGAAGTCATTGACCGGGGTTTGCAAAGTGCTGTTAGTCACAGGTAACTAGTCATGATGGGTTATGCTTCAGACAGCAGGTACACTGGTCACCTGGTCAAAGTCTTCCACACTAAGGTACAATTTCTATTTCTATTTAAATGATCACTATTTCTGCATTTACTTCTCTCTAATAAATCAGTATATGCAAACAGCATGCATATGCTTGTCTTCTCATCCCCTGACTTTTGGTGATGCACTTCATCAGAGTCACCCAAGCAGCTCCATGGCTCAGTGGGACGAGGACCCCGATCTCCCAGATGCCCAGGCCAAAACGCTAACCATACTGATTAAATCTGGATCCAATCTATTATCCTGCCATTTTTAATAAATTGACCGTTGACAAAGCAAGAGATTATAGCTGGCATTTACTCTGAAAAGTTAACTGACTGGCCAGTTCACCCAGCTGCCCAAAGCGTGTTCTTGCAGCCATCAGAACATTTAGCCATCGCATCTTCCTCTATTTCTCCAGCCATACAAAAGACACACCTTCTTTCCGAGCCTCTTGCGCCCTTTCGGTCTTCTCCCTCCCTGCTGCGCTTTCGTTCAACAGGCTGCCTGGGCTGTGGATAGTCAAAAGGATTGTGGTTGGAACCATGCCCAGTTCATCTATAGGAATGTTTCATTAAGTAATGTATATCTTAACATCAGTCTAGAGATTATTCGTAACCCAACTATAACAAATGGCCATCCTTCTTGTCAGGACCAACATACTAAGTTCATAAATTTCTTAGGTAAGCAGGAAGGGATAAACATGAAGGAAAAGGCATAAAGACAGGAAGAGAAAGCAGAGATGTCCTGCAGAGACATTGATCCAAAAATCTTCAAGCAAGAGACAAAACCCCACCACCAAGACACCCATGCTTGCAATTCCAGGTATTTTTCCTGAAGGAATTTCAGTCTGTACTGTACTGTATAAAGGCTTTATTTTATACTCAGCAACAGAAACAGTATTTACACTAGAAAAAAGTCAGTAGATAGAGCATTGAGATTACTTGATGAACAAGCTTAACCACCAAATGAAGGTTGCAAAATCTAACATATTTTGTACAATATGGTACCCATTATTCTGGTATATCTATTTTACATCCCAGGGCCAAGTTTCAGAATGGAATAAGGTTCTGGTAAGTTAATAAGAGAAAATTATTTCAGTCTGAAAATTTTATAATTTCATACAATATGTGTCCTAAATACATTGGTCATGTTTATTATTCTACTTAACTTTTGCAGGCTATGTTTAGCCTATGATCACCGTATTAATTTTTAATATTAAAATCATATGTTAAAAATCCTCAATAACAAAATTAATAGAACAAAATTTTGTAAAATTGGAAAATTCAAGTCATGCACTTTCTTTTCCTTCTTACCTGCAGTTTCAGAGGCTCGGGTATCTGTTCCCAGACAAAACTTCCAATTTTTTCTCTAATTTCTATAGTGAATGCAGAGAGAGAGAGAGAGCGCGCATTTAAAGACAAAAAAGTGACACAGTAAAGGTTTGTCAGTAAAGGTTTGTCAGCTGATGTTTGTCAGTAAAAGCCATCAGCCATTAAGTATTTGCTGCAGAATTGTGGCCTTTTAACCTACTGAATAGTCGTGCTGCTTCTAGGAGCATCCTTGGTAGATGCCTGCCACTGTGTGACACCTTCAAGGGATAGGGTGCCATTCTTACAATCGCATCTTGGCTCTATAAATGTATATACACACCTCGTTGCAAGCAGGCTGGCGGAAGGAGAAAGTGTCCAATTGGTACTGTGTTTTTTATTTCTGAGTTGGCACTTGCAGTAAGATAATAAGCATGAAAAACTGCCATTCTGTCTTCTAGATAATCTATGCTCTGGTGTATCCTAGAGGAGAAAAGTTAATAAAGCATTAAAACGTTATTAAAGTAAATGGGACACATCTGCAAAACTTGTTGCCTTGATTTGTGTTAAACATTCATTTTGTTAAACTTTGGACTTCAAGTCACCTTTTTGGTGTTTTGGTTGATCCAGAACAGCAAAGGATTTAAAGTACTTCCGTTATATTATCTATGGTTAATTAAAGTTTTATAAAAGAAATTGTTTCCTCCACAATTTGCTGCTTTCAAAATTTCCAAAATTTTTATAGGGACTGTATTCACTGGGCTTTCTGTTCTTGCAATCTGCCCCAGTAGCGGAGGGATCAGAAAGCTGTTGCTCCAGGTTCTCTGGGGAGCATAAGTTGCACACAGTAAGAAAAAGCAAAAGCAGCTGAATTACCTGGATTGCCAGCTTTGCAACTCATCTGTGTAGCTAGACCTTCAACAACAGTTCTAGGCATTAGTAGGTCATGGTATTTATTTTCAGACTATTAAAAGCTTCACTCAATTTCTACGACTTACGCTGCTAAAGGAAATACAGCAAGAAAATTGGAAATACAGCAAGAAAATTCCTAAAATTGTATCACCAAGAACTCTAAAGAGCCATAAGATTGCTTTTGAGCATGTGGAAAGCTCTGCTAAATATTTGCTGGAGGCCTGCGATTCACGGAGAGTGGGGAAAAGCTTTGGGAGCAGAAGATACAGTTGCTCATCAGAAACGAAGCCTAGAAGCAGAGAATGGGATGGGCAGGCTCTGTGCAATTCTAATAGTCTCTAACAGAATGTACCTTTTTGTATCAGGGTGGGAAGCATCGCTGCTAAACAGATAATCCGCACCATCCTGGTTTGTGATTACTCCTCCTTCAGTAACTGCAGAGAAATGCCACAAGGAGAGAGCAGGGTTCCTTCGATCATTCCTGATCTTAAAATATTTATAAAATATAATATTTTCCTTGCAATGTTGGGACCTTAGAGTTCCAACTGTACACATTTTTTCCTATGAAACATCCTGACCATACCATGGCCCTAAACTGAGACAAATTATGCCACAATACTGTGTTAGTGTTTAAAGTACCCCAAGATGCTGAATGACCACCAGGTGACGTGATGGTCACTTTCTGCATTTCATTTCCTTTGGAATGTTTACAGTTCTTAGTGCTGTTTTTTCTGCTCTAGACTAATATAGCTGCAGGCTGTAAGCGAGCCTTTTTGTTATTCAAATGTTGATCATTATCTAATAACGAGTACCCCCCCAACCCATGACCAGCACAACACTGGGAAGAAGCTTCTGGAAGGTTTTCCCTTCAGATGAACCGCATCCCCTCCTTTTCCGATTGGCATGTGATTGATTAATCAATCAATGAAGCCTCGGACCCTGCGGCCTTTGCAAGGTGCCCGGGGGGGCCTGGAGCTGCTGCCGGGGCTGCGGCCCTTTTCCGCGGGAGGCGCTTACTGCGCACGGCTCGTTCCCTGCGCAGGTCGTTTAGAGGTTCTTCGGACAACAACACGAGCCTGCGATTTCGCTCCCGTGAACCATGGCGGGGGTGAATTTCAAAGCCAAGGGAAACTGCCGCCCGAGTGCCAGTTGCGCCCTGCGCCACAGTGGCCGCGAGGGGCATGTGGCGGAAGAGCAGGAGGATGTGCTCCTTGCGCGCTCTTTGGATCACGACGGTGCGCCGAGACTGAACGCCGATGCGGATGAAGAGCGAACAGGGAGCATCCTGCAGAAAAGCGCCTGCCCCCGGATGGCCGAGTCAAACCTCCGGGCAGCACAGCCTGCCTCCGAGTCCGGCAGCTAGCAGCAGGGCCAGGAACGGGCCACCGCCTGCACGCCTGGCCCGTGGCCTTTCTCCAGGCCGCTCTGCGGAGAGCCAGGATCCGCCACAGCCAGGAGCCCCAGGGCCCGGTCGAGCCGGCTCCATCCTGACCCCAGTGCGGCCGGCCGGCCAGAGGGCGGAGGCCTGAGGAGGGCCGGGGCTGCTCAGACGGGGTCAGTGAAGCTCTCTGTGCATGCTCAGAGACCCCTCCTGTGGTGATTGTGCCTCCTGGATGTGCACTGGAGAACAGAGAATGGCCTGGGACTCCGGCCCGTCGCCCCGCAGACTCCTTCGGACACTTGGCCTCCTCAGAGGAGCGCCACCGCCACCCGAGGCCGGTCGTCTCCCTCAGCAGCCGCCCTGCGTCCTGCTCATGCGGAGGGGGGTGCGTCTCCTCGCGGCCCAGCTCCCTTACCCCACAGGCGGCGGGGCTCGGGGCCGACGCTCTGAGAAAACCAGGCCCTGTGGCCGCCGAACATCCCGCCGGAGGCCGGTCGGGCCCCTCGGCCACCGTTCCCGCCTTTTCTGCCCTGCCTTCCCTGCTGGCAGAGCTGCCCCCGTCGGCCTCTGAGGCGCCAGCGGTGAACAGAGAGGGGCAGAACCCGAGCCATGATCTCCGTCCATTAATTAAGAGAAAGCAGACACGTTCTCCGCTGCGAGTTGTGCACAAAAAGCCACGGTCTGCATGCAAGAGTCCATGGTGACTTCTGCCCTGCCCAGAGGGCCCTGGACTCTCTCCATCCTGCCCACCCATCCCGCCATTTTGGCAGTGGTTTAAATCGAAAGGGGGTTTGTCGCAATAAGCCCAATTCCAGGGCTGCGTGGAGGGGCGTCAAAGCGCCTTCCCCATTGTGACAGGCTGCAGGATCGGGCTGAGCAGCGCCAGGCAGCCACAGCTGCCCTTTTCAGTTCCCACCATGCTTCACATCCACAGCAGACAGGGGAACTGTGGGAAATTAAAATGGCAGCCGGGCTCAGCCACCCTGATGCTGCTGGCCAGGAGGGGAAAAAAGGATGCAAGGGAAGCCGGGGTGCTGGGTCCTCTCAGCTTCCCAGGTGGCCCGATCTCGATGTGGGCCCCAGTGCCGCAAAAGGGCAAACTGATCCCCTCAGGCGGCAGTGGCAAAACCAGAGGGTTTATTTACAGAAATATGGATCCCCACAATAAATATTTGTTGAGTGTGAAATGGATAGAATACGCAACAGACGGGTTCTTTCCCTTTGTAAAGACTTGTTTTTGACCCTTCTAGAGTCCACCGTTACACCGTGTAATTAAGAGGAGCTATTACATTAAAAGAACCCAGTAGGAAACCCAGACAGACTGCATTAAATGAAACCAGTATAAAGGAGTATTGTAGTAAATGAAATAAGGACAAACAGCTTTGCTAGGGAATGACTTACTTGCTCAAATAAATTTATTACTTTTGAAACTCCAATACTTTTAGCATTTCCCCATTTTCTCACTTTTGCTTCTTTTCTGAATAAGTTCACCTTGCTAAACTTTGAACTTCTGTCATGCCTTTCCTAAGCTTAATATTTTCTAATAAATATACAGAGTGTCAATTTTATATAGGCTCCAAACGTACTTTGCAAAGTGAATGTGTTTTGTTATTTTTACTTTTGCTGCAGTTAATGAACAAGTCTTTCACAAATGAGTTTTCACAAATGAGCAGCTCTCCTGAAGGGAACCCCTCTCTTATCAACCTTGCAATTAGGAATGATCAGTTGTAAGAAACCCAGGAACCTAAATTGGGATGCCACTTAAGGGGCCTGAAGGGAATTTTGCCACCTTTTTGGACGCAACGGCGTAACCGTCCGTGCAGCGGTGCTGCAGGAAGGGCAGGAGTAACTATCCCAAGAGAAGGGCAAGGACTCCAGCTGGCCCCCGCTCCCCGTCAACACCATCAAGAACCTAGCACTGGATCCCGTGCGCTGCCCAAACAGCCCAGAGGTCCAGGCCTTGCAGGCGGCCCTTTTCCTCACATACTAAAAGCAATAATTCTCAGGGGTGCACTGTTTTCTCCAGAGTCGTTCAAACATGGACAAAAATAAGGATAGATCTTCTCCGTGAAAGTTTCTGTGAAAGTGTACATGTGAGACATTGTGCTAGCATCGTAGAAGGACACCTGGCCACCCTCGTAATCCAAATAGATCCCAATTCTATCAGGCGTTTGGGGCAGACACAGACACTTGGCATGGACATCTACAGCCTTTAACTCATTCTTGTTCCTTAGCTTTATAAGCCAGTGTCCTTCTTTGGGCGACAGCGGGTAGTTCCCTTTACGGTTGATGCTCTCTCTCACGACTCCCAGAGTCCATTTGGTCTTCTTCTGCACATCCACTTCCCAGTAGTGCTTCCCAGAGGTGAACCCTACAGACCCCAGGACGGAAACGCTGCAGTCAAATCTCTCCGGAGTGTCTGGTAGCACCTGCTTTCTGTCGTTATGCCTCACGCAAGTCATCCCTTCAGACAGAACCAAGTTTGGGTGGGCCGTGTTGGGGTCCAGCGTGAGGCAGGAGATGTCTGGTGAATAAGTAAGGTGATTATTGTAGCACAAGAGACACTGGAAAGCAATTGAACCCCAATAAATGAGGCCTGTTGTAAGAACACGCCACAGGACAAAGTTAACCGGTCTGTGAGATCCGTCTCTTGGGCCACCTATGTTCCCTGCGCATGCTCTGCAGGCAGATGCATCCTCAGCCCTGCTGAAGCTAAGTGGGCCTGGGTGGGCTCCATGCATCGCCTGGGAGGGAGGCCGTCTAGAACTCTGCATACGTGACGTTCCACAATGGGAGGGAAACTTGGATTGGCTGGTCCACCACTACAAGAAAGAAAAATCCACTTTCTCTGAACCAACAGAAAGGCAGTGCAGCCCCACTGGGAATGCGTCCGCCTTTTCCTGGAAGTAGCATGGCAGTGACCGGCTGTAGCAAAGTCGTGACTCTCTCATAAGCTGCCACCAAGGCCTGTTGGTCCCAGTGACACTTACTAAGAGATTCCTTCCGGTTTCAAATCTCTCCTGCAAAGTGGCCACACGTTCATCGTTCGCACTGCCCCTGAAGTTAATCGTTGCCTCTCTGATCTCCTAGATTTGCAGGCCTCCAGGTTTCCTTCGGTCCCACCTACCATGTGAACAAAACTTTCCAGTCATATGGAAGGCGGGTGATCGAGTAAACCCATGCTTCTTCTGAAACCTCCTTTTAAGGAAGGATACAGGGGGGTGAGGAATTCAGTCTCTTTTTATTAAGGAAGCAGATTGATGTTATCTGTCTACTAGTCTATGATTTTAACCGGCTTAAGTTCACTTAAAGTTGAGTGACCGTTTGAATTCTAAGCGGCTGCCCTCAAGCTGTTCCAGAAGGTGCTGGCATCAATATACAAAATATTATTGAATATATGTTGCATATTTTTGTATGCACTGCTCAAAACCAGGTTAAATGAAGGAGCATCTCCTCTTATACCAGTGTCCCAGGTCCTGTGATCTCCAAGGGATGCCTCGTTGTCTGTCCTGCCGCCTACTGTTCTCCGTTTGGCAAAGACATGAGATGAGAGCTCTCCACCCTGCGGAATGGTCTCCACTTCCCGAAATGGCATCTGTTTACTTTGGCTTCCCCCCAGCCACGAACTATGCTTGGAGCAACCCAGAATACTATTGTTTGTGAGGGTGAGGAGCATAAATATAAATACATGCAAACGGTTTCAGGATTTGCTCAGAAAAGAAGCGACAGAGAAATACTGCCGACAGAAACAACCACCAGAGTGGGACGCAGCTCTACCTGGGCTGAGGATGGACTTCATCTCCTTCCACACAGCATAATGAATGGGCCCCTTGAAGTCCCCTGGGCTTAGTGTCCCAGTCACTAGTTCGCCCAGAGATGAATTCTCCGTTTTCTCCTCCATCCTGCACAAGCCATTCCCATTAGTAGAAAGTGATGATGGTTCCAGAAAAAACAGTTCTAGAAAATAGTTCTAGTAGTTCAGATATGCTACCTGGTTAACATTAAGGAAGACATTAATTCAATATGTACATTGCAATGATAAAACTTTCAGATGCTCTTCCCAGTTTGCAGACCAAGTTCTGCTTCCTTCAGGAGTTGATTTTTTTTATATAAGAAAAATATTGTTCTAAACCAGCCTAACTGAATGTTTTAAGCATAAAGGAACAATATTGGTCTATTTGCGATGAATAATTTCCCACAGGGCTGAATAGACTCGCCAAGCCCTTGCAGCCTGGCTCACCAATCCTGGCTCATCTCCAAGAATTAATTACTGCCCATGGTCAAGAAAAGAACACACAAATCTATATTTTTGAAAGCCACACACACAGAAGTTTCACTTTCAAACATTACGATACTAGCTGAGGCATTCACAGAGCTGGTTCCCAAGTTTGTGAGGGGCCAGTTCCTGGGTTGGACATTGCAGGAGAAGTGGAGTTTGTTCAATCTTGTATGTGTTAAACTAAGGATTAATGGAGGGGTGGGAGACCACGTTCAGCCCGAGGCCAAATTCAGTTTTGGAGAAGCTCTCAGGGACAACAATCAAAAAGCCAAGGGCAAAGCAGTTGGCACTGATAGCAAAGGGACGGGCCAAATAATACCCCCCCCCCCGACAAAAGCCTCTAATATATTAGTAGAGGCGAAACGCAAAAGAACTACCAAACGGCTGGTGGTGGATCAGAAAGGGGTGTGGCCAAGAGAAGAACTATGGCCGTCTGGGGGAATCCGGGGCATCGGGACCTCAGAAGGGGCAGCCTGGGACCGCGGACCCAAGGTTCCTCCCAGTGGCTCACAGCTACAGATGGGACAGGCCCTACTGCCCTTCACATATGAGAAGCTGCCTGCCTTACATACGGCAAAGATCAAAACCTGTAGTGCATTCAGGGAACCAGATATGCGATGGACTGACTCCATGAAGGAAGCCACAGGCTGCAACTGGGACGATCCGAGCGAGACCCTGGAGGGCTCTTGTTCGCGGGCTCACCAGAAGTTGGAGATGCCTGGATGCCACACAGCAGCAAGAACGAGCGGGGTATCCGTGGCCCAGCCCCTTCCCTGCATGTATCCCATGCCCCCAGCCGCCATGGGTCTGGAATTCACCTGCAGGAGTTGGAGAAGCAGAGCTACTCCATTGCCCTGTTGAAAAACCATCCGAGACGACTCCCTCAACGGTCACTATCAGCCGCCACGGCCGCAGGCTGGGCAGAGG
Organism: Varanus komodoensis; assembly: GCF_004798865.1. Taxonomy (NCBI): domain Eukaryota; kingdom Metazoa; phylum Chordata; class Lepidosauria; order Squamata; family Varanidae; genus Varanus; species Varanus komodoensis. The sequence goes on from NW_025336308.1 coordinate 3,288,041, forward strand.
GGGATGACAGAGAAAGTGAGGGTGATTCACCAGCCTTGCTGGAAGACTGACGAATCTTTTCCTCTCCATCTCCATCTCTTTTCGAATATGTCAGCCCGCAGACAGGGACTGCCTTATGTTACTGAATTCATGCTACGCTGGGAACATTTTGGCTGAGAAGAGGGGAAAAGGCATGTAGTCCCCAGGAGGCCGACACCAGCCAGAAAGTGTTCTCCTTTTGCTCTCCACTCCCAGCGCCCATTTGATAGCTTCATGTCTTCACTGTTTAAAGTAGGTGTGCTAGAATAGCTTGAAAAGATCTGCTTAAATATTTGCTTACCGTTCCATGAATGCTTTTATTCCCTGTCACAGAAAAAGAGGGAAAGAACAGAAATCCGGTAAGTGCCTTTCAGAGCCATTGCAAAATACTCATAACCCAGAAAATGCAAACAGATGGTTGACGAGGACAGAAAACACTTGGTCACCTCCTCCACATCGGCTACATTTATGATGGGCCAAAGAACTGCCTTTGCCCAATGATTCTGCAGAGCTACGAGTTAAAGACACAGCCTGCAAATTCTATCCTTTGCTCCACCAAATTCAGTCAGGTGGTATGATAAAGCACCAGAAGTGTTTGGTGGCTGGGCTCCAGAGTCCACAGCGCCCTGGGATCAGCCCAGCACCGATATCCCCAGCAATATTGTGCAGCCAAGCCTAGAAAACTTACTTTCAGGAAGCTGGAAGAATTCTGCTGGTAAAGCCGCACCTGAATGCAGGCCAGGGTATCCTTAGCGCTTTGGGTTTGGTCTTGGAGTTTGTTTAGATTTGCTTCCATTTCTTGAAGGAGGACTTCGCCCTCGTCCTTCAGCTGGTTGATATACAATTTCTCCTTGCCGTGAAGAAACTGGTGCATTTTTAGGAATTCCAAGGAGATGTGGTACTGGAGTTGCAGTTTGTTCTCCTAGAACAATACAATTTATTACATAAAGCAAAGAGCACCCTAGTGACAGATACTAACTTTGTTTGATGCTTTTTAACTCTCCATCTTTCACTTGTCTTTTAATAGTGAAAGGTCAGCAACATTTGTTTGGAGAGACTAACCATGTTTTATAATGTCTTTCTCCTTTTAGGGTCAGTGTAAGATTGCATGACTAGGCAAGTTTACTTTGTGTCACCCATCCTGACACCAAAAAACCTGAGGAATTTTTCCAATCTGTTATACATACTATTGATGGATACCTATATAGCTTTTGTAGGTATGTAGCCACAAGAACTCTGAAAACACAGAAAGGGTGCTGCTGATGGCATTGATTTCACTGCTTCCTCAAAGTTCTTTGAATTATTAACCCTAGTGTGTTCTTTTGCTCAGACTAAAAGTGTCTAAGAGAGAACCTCCCTGGCCATAAAAACAGAATAATATTCAAGTAAGGAACTGGGGTTGGATTAATGGCACCCACTTTGTGATTAGCGATCTTCTCTTCCTGGGCATTCTTCAACACTTCCAGCTTCACCAAGATGGATCTGAGCTGAATTCTCATCATGAGCAGTTTTTCCTGTGGGAAGAACATCAGAAAATTTACCCACCAGAATGTGCAAATCCAGGCGCTGTGGTGAATGCTGGGTTGAACAACCGTTCGTTCCGCTAAGAACTCATTCTAGGTCAACGGTGAGTTGTTTAACCCATGATCATCCTCCAGTGTCTGCGTTCGCATACCATGAAGTAACCTCCAGCGTGAGGCTGGATATTCTGACTGGGGGCACCATTTGTGAATGAATTGACCCACAACTGGCTACTGTGACGTGCACACGGGGCCACTCTCCCTTGATCATTAAAACATGATCCAGCCAGTCTTCCCGCTGATTTTAGAATCAAGGTGATCAGCAGGTATTTTAAATTTCCCCCTCGAGCGTGGCCGGGTGCTTGTCGGCCCGCTCCCTTCACTTTTGCCGGGCGTGTTACCGTGTAGATCTGCACGGCGTCTGGGATGAGGAGGAACTGGGTGCACTGGTCTTTGGGCATCTGACTTTCCCGGCAGGTGAAGCAAGCAAGCTTCTCTTGTGGCTTCCAGTAGAGCGTCAGGGGCTCGCTGTGCTCGATGCACTTCTGCTGCTGGCAGCCCACGTGGAAGGCCTTGACCCGATCCGCCATCTTCTCCAGGGCTGTGTTTGGGATGTACTGCCGGTCCGGAACGTTTCCATGGCACTCTGGGCAGAAGACCCCCTTTTTCGCCCAGGTGGCCTCGAGGCAATGCTTGCAGAAGTTGTGGCCGCAGCACAGAATGACCGGCTCCCGGAACAGCTCCAGGCACAGAGAGCAGGAAAGGTCCTTGGTGAAGTCATCCGCGTGCAGGTCCCACGAGGTGGTGGAGGAGCTGGCGACAACGGGGCTGGTTGTCCGGTCATTGACAGACGTGGCTGAGGACATGGAAGGGTTTTTGCTTGTGGAAGTGGACATGATGGCCGAAAGCAAAGCCCTCAGGTGGCTGTCACGATAGGAGCATCCTGCAGAGGAGAAGGAAGTGGAAAAAGAAAGTACTTTCTTAATTTTATCATTATTATTTATTTGATTTCTTAGAGGACATAGTCCAGCCATCCTCAACCTGGTCGCCCTCAGAGGCATTTGGGGCACAACTCCCGGAATTCCCAAGGAGCAGGGCCCTGGACTGGGAATTCTGGGCAGTGTGGTCCAAATGCATCTGGAAGACACAAGGCCAGGGAAGGCTGCCATGGTCGAATCAACTCAAGCTGACTTGCAATGGAATAAAAATATACACCATATAAGGCAGCTAAAAAGATTATTTGCTAAAATATTGCCATCCTATAAGACAGCTAAAACAACTTGAAACAATTTGCCAGGTGCATTAAAGAGCCATGGGACAGAGGCTCTCAAAGGATGGCAGTGTCGGTGACGGAGAGGCCTTTCTGGACACTCATGGGGGAGCCACAGTTTTAAGACACACGTTTTTGGCAAAGCTCTCAAGTGTAATCAAAGCTGAGCCATAAGCTATGTGACGTCCCTGACCATGTGTTTTGGGCTACAAGTCCCCAAATCCCTGACCACGGGGAAGGCTGACTGAGAGAAGCTGAAGTCCAAACACCTGGGGGTGTTTCCAGGTTTGGGAAAGGTCATTCTACACTATAACAAGTGACAGGGGAAAGGGGGCATTTTATTTCAGGGGGAAAATACCCCAGGCAGACAGACTCAAGCGCAGGGGCCAGTAGGAGGTGACATGTATGTGGGCAAAATCCCCTTTGGTCCAGGGGCATCAGATGCAAACGGAGATCATCGGGGCGCTTATTTCAGGACTTCTCAGTGGACAGCACTGATGGGGGAGATGCCCATCAAGGATCTGGGATCCCAAAAGAAAGATCCAGGACCCCAGTCCTAGTGGGCTGCCCCAAAACCACCTCAGAGGAGAGTTTGGATGGACGGGGAGAATGAATGACTTAGTTCTCCTAAGAGTTTCTGGATAATTTATATGAAAATGTTGTTTGTCACAAAGGCGTCGCTATGCAAAAATAAAAGAACCATGCAACATTTCAGGTGTATCGGTGTGGAGACTCCAGAGCGCTGGCAGCTTCATTGGATGCTAATCCTCTGCTCTCCCTGCCCTACTCTGTGTCCTGAGGTTTTCCTTGTAAGAAGAGCTCTGGGAGAATAAACTAATTTTTGGAGATGCGCAGTCTGTGTGTTAGTGTCCCTCCAAATGCAGATTACTAATGAACCTTCAGTATGCAGTCTGGGGTGGAAGATTTTTAATTCCTAAATCACCCAAACCAGTTTGGGATTTGTACAAACATGACACACACTGCCTGATCATTCCTACCATCTCTCACTCAGAAGGGAGTGCCTCAAAGACCGCTTGCCAATCCCATCTAGTTTATAGAAGTACCCGCATTAAAAAAAAACATTTAAAATCTGCTGCCAAATTAATCAGGGAAAACTTTTTAGACAATCAAAATGCTTTAATTGGTTTGTCTAATCCATTAACTAGCTTAGGGTGCCATCCCATGCCCCCCCCCCCAAAAAAAAACCCCAGTCCAACAACTCTCAGCACACTACAGCATGACGGGAGTTGTAAGACTTTTGGTCTAAACAAGCTTAAGATAGCACCTTAGTCTCGTTTACCGGTGCTGACTTTATGCCTTCCCCTATCAAAACCACCCTTCCTCTCTAGAACTCCTTTTTAATCAAGACAGGCCAGAGGACGGCACTGGCCCATCTGGAAGTTGCCGTTCGTCCTCCCTGCTCCCTGCGGTATTGCCATTTCTCCGTGCATTGTCAGAATGGCTCACCTGCTTTCCCGAACAACGTTCTTCTGCAGAGACTCTGGATTTCTGCGTCATTAGCCAGCGTTAGAGTCCTGACTAGTAACTGCCGCACCAACTGTTCTCCTCTTCCAGAAGATTCCACCTGGATTCCTGTGACAAGATTTGTCCTCGGGCCGCACCACGAAACTCTCACAGGGAAACCAAAATTAACTGTCCTCAGGTAAGCCTCATCTTACTCGTCCTTCAGCGCTATCTCATGTCTCCTTCACACTGTATACATAGAAATCCTTCTCTCATGAGGTATGTGTAGGTGCTTGGTTAAAACTTCCTCATGCACTCCAGGTATCCAAAGGTTGGAGAAACCGATTTATAAAACTTCATTCTGGAATGGCCCACATTTGGATCAGTGGGAATTTGCCCCAAGGTACTGGGGCAAATGTTATGAAACATTGTGCATGTAAACATTATTTCGTTCTTGTTCTTGTCTTTGTTACTTTGTGTTGTAAATCTGCTATTTCTATCCTTTCCATTCCACCTAGACCAATAAAAAAAAAAAAAAAACACCAAACCAGTAAAACATCTAATCAAGTTGTACTGGAGTGTCACCTCCAGGTTTTTGGGGGTCTTTGGGGCAAACATCCTCCATGGGTCCCTCTGTTAGCAAGTCCACCTGCTCAGACATGATCACGTGCTGCTTTCACTCCTCGCTTATCGTTCGCACCACCAACTTGCTAGATGGGCAGGGAGCCACTGAACAGGCAATTGGTGGCATCTCCTCCTCTCTTCACCACTGTAGTCGGCCAGAGGGAGGAGCAGGTGGACACGAAGGTTGTGTCACTGGGGCTGAGGAGGACCCTGCGGGGGTGGAGGCCCTCTGCACGCACCCCCATCATGCCTGCTTGCACAATTGGCCATCAAAGGCAAGGCTGCCACTCCTATGTGGTTGTCTCTCTAGAAAGGTGCCCACTGCTTTGCCACCTTGCTACACTTTCTTCAAGTTCCTTCCCTCTCTGCAACTCCTTTCACTTTCTTTCTGTTACTGCTGGGAGATTCAAAATCAGCTGCAACTCTGGGTGTTGTCCGGTGGTTTTAGTGTGGGATTGCCGCAGGCTTCCTGGTTCTTGCCGCACTCTGCCTTGGCATCAGCAGTTTCTATCCAAATTGCAGGTTTGAAGCCAATCTCGCCTCCAGTTTTGTAATCATTTTTTATTCCAGTAACTTCCAGAAGAAACTTTAGGCACCTCTGCATTTCACAGGTAGATTAATATGGACTTATAGAATAGTATGACCATAGGGCAGGTCTTGTATGAAGCACTTCGAAAAGAGGCATTAAATAGTATAGATTAGTGCCTTTTTCCCTTTTGTGAGGAACCCAAGGCACTGAACACTGGATGGAGTAAGTTCTACTCCATTTTGCCTAAATGTGCTTTATCCAATACAGTAACCTGGGGGCAAGCCCTAATGAACTCGGTGGGTCTTGCATCTGATAGATACAACTAGAGCTGTGTAGTGAATCAAGAAATCAAAGACACCAACTGTTATAGAGCAAATAATGATCAGTGCCACTTTATTAAAGGGTGAAAAATTATGCAGTTACATTTCAGACAGGTCAAATGATAGAGAGACTTAGGGTCATCTTATGAAGAGTAGTAAAATACAAATGCTTCACAATTTATCTCTAACAGGCTTTCTTTGCTACACAATTCATGCTCAGCTCCATAAAAGCATTTTAAGGCAAATACAATCTTTTCATTTTAAGCATTGCTATAGCCCTGAATCAGAACGGCTGATACTGAGATTTCCATTTTTTTCTGTTTATAACAGTAGAAAAAGTTAACAATCCGATATAGGAAAATGCACATGATGTTTCAGCGAAGTCTGGTACAGAAAACCACCCAAAGAGCTCTGCAATCGGTTATAAGTAGAAAAACTGCAAGAAGGCGTTTATAAAGGCAGGGAATGCCAGACCTGAAGACAAGAAAAACAGAAGCCCAACATTACATGCATTCTTTTGAAAGCAAAGTCCTGGGACTCAAGCCCTGCCTCATGTTCACCACTGGGTGGCCTATTTGAGCCTAACCTGACATGGCTGTAGTGAAAAGAAGCGAAATACAACATTGACGTATATATTTAGCTAAAAAATATTTAGCCTGCATTCAAGGCACACTTGTCCCTCACAAGGCATTATTCCAAAAATATGAACATATCGACTACAACTGCACACACACCTGTAATTGCAACAGCAGCAAACTATTTCTGGGTTCTAGGCCCCACTCAAGCAGGGAGCTCGCTGGGTGACTTTGGGCCCACCGGACTCTCAGCCCAACAGAACTCGGTCCATATTGTTTTGTTAACCACCATGGATCTCTTTTATGAAGGAAAAGTAAAATCTACCTCTCTTAATAAATAAATATCTACATACATGGATAGAATTCATAGCAGCTACAACTTTCATGATGTATATATAGACATGTGCTTTACCTTATTTGCTCATGAGAGTTCTCTTAATATTCCTGATCTGCAAGACAAAATAACCACATCAGAGGCAACTCTTTGGGGCCGCATGAACCTCTCCCCTCGCCAGTCTTCCGCTTTGCAGACATCAAGTCCAAGTTAATTTGCTTTTGCAGGCCTTTCTGTACAATGGGCGGCTGTGAAACTGGCATTGCCTACAAATCGGTGCCCCAGCCTGCACCCCGCCGATCTCAGCAAACACCAGTCACCTCCGCTTATGGATGCCATGCGACCTGCCCAAGCTGCGGCCGATGAAAAGTGGCTCCTTTTGCAAGGAAGGACTGCCCCCATCAGAAGCCTCGGAATATATTGCAATCACTTCTATTTCAAATATCTGGACACGGCTAAATAGTTTCCTGGCTCTACTTCTTGCCACTTAACATTAGAAGAATACATTTTATGTTAAAAAAGTACAAGAGATGCAAAGTTACAGTACTGTCTGTAGCAACAACAAAAGGTAGACCCAAGAATTTGAGTTTGCCTGGTCATTTTTGAAAAATGAAGTATGTGTATAAAATCATCAAATCACCACAATGATGGAATGCCTGTTGCACAATTTGTCAGTAACAGAAAAGTGAAATATGCGTCTGTATTATCAGCAGAGGCAAACGGTGGGGGCTGAGAGGAGGAAGAGTGGCATGGAATATTGCGAAGAGAATAAAGTTGTCTAGCAAATCGGAGCTGGCAAGCAAGAAATGTCATAATGCAATAGCTGTAAAAGCAGAATTATATTTAAGCAATACCCATCTATGATAGTCCAGAAAGAAACGACTAAGTAGATAATACCCTAAGAAAATATATTTACCAGAGAGGAGGACTGCTCACTAGACTAGCAAACCTCCTAACCCTTCCGGTGAGTTCCTTCTTGCTTTCATTCCATCTGCCAGAAAGCAGCGTTGTTCTACTGATTCCTTTAACTGATTCCAGCAATGACTCGGAATATTTCTGGACTACAATTCCTAGCCATTCTGAGCACTGGCTGTGCCGGTGGGGGGCTTTAGGAGCAGAGCACCTGAAGATCTGCCTAACTCTGCCCCAGACAGGTAAGCGGTGGCCCAAATGCACAGTCTACAGTGGCCACAGACCAAAAAGCACAAACATTCATGTTTCGTGTCCTAGGATAGGAAGAAAGGGAATGAGAAGTGTCAATGCCACAAAGTAACAAAGCACTTACCCCACTGGACAATTTTTGGGTTTTCCAGGGTAGCATGCTCTACTTTGCAGGAATAACGATCTTTTCCATTAGGAAACACTTCTGCGTAGGTCAGGAGCTGGAAGGTCCAGTCTTCCTTAAATGAAAGATCGGTCTGCTTTGTGCTCAGTGGATCCTCATTCTTCAGAAGAGTGATGTTGATTTTTGGAGGGTGGAAGCCTTCCACGTAGCAATTCAAGATGTTGCTCTTGCCGATTTCTACAGGGTAGCGTGAATACACCTGCACTGTGGGAGGCTCTGCAGGGATGAGAGACGGGGGAAAAGTGTCCTGTTAGGCGGTACTTGCCATGCAATCTGGCCCAGGTACAGCGAGACAAATTTACTCCCAGATAATGCTTTTGTGTAGGAAGCCACATGCCTATTGTCACACACAAAAGCAAGCACACACAGTCAATCCTTTGACCACAGATATATGCTGTGGGAGCAGAAGTCCTGCTGCAAGGACTGCATCCCAGATGCAAGTTTCAGGAAAGATGAATACACTTAGACCTAAAAAGCAAGGAGAGCGACATTTTATGCACCAAGAGAAAGGAAAAGAGAAAGCAGAAGCAGCATCTGCTCTACGCCCAGGCAATGACCAAGAGTCCATCTTATTCCTCTCTTGGCACTTGCAACTGTCACACAAAGGAAACAGGGCAAAGGACATGACTATGTAAAACACCCCTGGAAGTAAGCCAGCAAACACAACGAAACAAAGTCCCGATGCTGCTTTGTTTTGTTTTAATCAAACGCGGCTTGGGAATGCGATCGGCCCTCTCTCTGCTGGCCATTCTCCCACTCAGTGCCCCACACATAAACACAGGCGCTTCGACTCCCCCCACAACTTCCAGGGAAGTGTTCACAAGGGCCACTACACATTTGAAGCCCAAAGGCTAAAGCGGCTCAGGATGTGGGATTTTCGGCAGAAAAGGGGCCCACAGGGCAAGATAAAGCACACACCCTTCCCTTCCCTTGACCGGCTAAGTCAATGCGTGCCCCAGTCTTCATTTGTGGAGATCAGTCCCATAAACAAACAGTGCCCCGTGCAGTGCATAGATTGTGAGGTCACCTGTGCTCACCTGCACACCTCAGCTGCCCCTCTACTGTGAGCTGTAGCCCTGAACACAGACCCACAGCTGCCTGGATTTGCTGAGAGCGGCAGTTGCAGCGGAAACACCCTTTTCTACAAATACTATCCCCACACCGGAAGCTTCACAGTGCAGAGAAACAGAGCAAAGGGGGATCATTGGTGGCCCTCCATCAGTCCTAGTCAGCAGTGGCAAGGGATCAGCGGAGCTGCAGGAGACCACAACCGGCTGCTGACCCCCCTTCCACCTTTGGTCACGTGGAAGGGGCTTCTGCCTGCTTCTTTTTATTTATTTTTAGGAAAAAATCAGAACACTTGGATATTGGAGGATGGATTTCCTCCAACTCAAACAGCCTGAAGGCCTGTCCACGGTTTTCTATCACTGTCCCCGCGACATAATTTTCGCCATGAGTTCACTGCTAGGAACCCAAACAAAGGCAGGGGCAAAGGCAGACCACGACCCTGGCATCGGGGATCTGTCTTTTCTACGGCAAGGAGTAGCCCTTTCCCACTGGGGAACTGTGACAGGGGCGGCTGGGCAGAAAAGGTGTTTTGGCGAGGGGTAAGATCAGGACCAAGCGAAGCAGAAATCTCCCTTCCCGTCCAAATTTCCCAGAATTCACACACTTGTTTTTGTTTTTTTGTTTTTTTTCAAAGCTCCAACACACCATCGTGAAACCTCCTAATAAGGAATGGGAAACCTCACTACATTTCTATTATTTGTTATTCTTTCCTAGGAAGGTAAAAAGTGTTCCTGCCTTCAGAAATGTATTGCCCCACCCCAAACAAATGGACTGGTGGTAGATCCATAATTTCCTACTGAACAGTCTTCTTGAAATCCACTGGCCCTGTCCTCGGAAAACGTCTAATCTTGTGTTTCAGGGCTGGGCGTTATCTCGCCTCGCAGATGGGCCGGAAATGTGAAGTAACCATGTTTAGAAGTGATACGCAAAGGAAAGAGGAAGAGCCGCGGGGGGGGGGGGGCGTGCTTTGAGGGCTCCTTGGGCTTCTGCTGTCGTCTATCCCACCCCAACATGGGACCTGTGAGACCTACGCTGCCTCCAAACCTAAACCTTCCCCTCGATGCCGAACTAACCGATCTGGACAATTTCCTTCTTCTTGGCCATCCTACACCAGTAAAACACAGATCGGAATTTCCGTGCTCTCCCCCCAAAAGCGCCTCGGAGGCAAGTCCAGGTTTAAATACTGGATTAAGTACTTTCCTGGAAGTAGGCATCCCCCCGCCCAACTGGACTCACTCTGGTTGTTCGAAGGGCGGCATGGAAATAAAATAAAAGTGAAGCTGCGGATCAAGGGCAAACGCCCGTACAGCGGGTCTGGGACATGTGGCGCTGGCCTGAACTTGGCTGAGCCAAGCCCGCGCCACCGACCCCGCCGAGGGACGAGCCCGGCGGGAGGAAGCGACTGCCCGCCAGGGTCGGCAGAGACGGCGTGCGAGGGATGGGGTCGGAGAAGGCAACCCGAGAACGCGCCCCCCACCATTACGCCGGGCAGCCCTGCCGAGCAAGACCCGAGCCCGGGGACGCAAGTACGATCTTACTTTGCACGGCCAGCAGGACGCTGACGCACATCAGGAACGTCGCGCACAAGAGAAGCCCCTTCGCCATGGCTGCGGCCCCGACCGGTGCAGAAGACGCTCGACGCGCACGGCTTGGCAGCTCCCAGGCGAGAGTCGGTCTGAGCTCCCCGGGCGAACTCCACGCCTATACCCCGCCTCCTTTCCTCCAATGGCAAAGACCGCAGGCCCGCGCGTCACCGGTAGCTGGGCAGACCCCTTGCCGCAAGCGACCGGAGAAGCGGCAGGGACTTTCCTGCACATGCGCGCCTCGCTCCGCCGCCGCATTTCGCTTTCGCTTTCGCTTGCTGGAAAGGCGGGTGGATTCCTGGAAACGGCCAGGCGCCGAGCGCGGGACGCGCGGCCAGGCGGTGGCGGCCGAAGCCGGGCAGCCGAGCCCGAGCACGCCCGACGTTTGCTGACGGAAACGGGTGTTGTGAAGCTTATGATGGAAATGCAAACATGAAAGGCAATCATAGCCGGAAACGGTACGGGGTGGGTTAATGCATGACAGACCGAAAAATAAACAGTGGGTGCAAAAATAGGAGGTTGGGCATTATGGAGAAAACCCGGCAAAAACAGGATAATGTATTCATTAGTAGCAGCTAAGAGGTCACATACATGTGAGAAAGCCTTTGAAATCATCAAAACTCCTGAAACATACTTGGTGGATTCTGGAAGCTTTTTTTCTTAATCCTAGAAAGGATCGAGCCAAATTGTCCTAATTGTGAACTTTTTCACACTTGTCAACTTTACTGAGTTATTGAATTAGCCCATATTCCATATATTAACATATACAACCTCCGCATTCAAATATGGAGCAATAAAACTTCTAAAACTAACCTTTCAAGTAACCAAGTAACTTAAGTGTAGTTAAAATCCAAGCTCCTCAACATGAAAATGCTTCACCCTGTCCCAGTACAAGGTTGTCTCACCAGTTCTAACAAGAACACACCCAACCTGGCAAAGGCCTACAAAATATAGCTTGGCTTATTGCTCCAGAAGCATCCACTAATTACTGCAATACCTGTGAAAGTGAAGTTTGCTTATTGTTTATTTGTGGGGGGCGGTCACATGCAAAGCAAGCACAGGGCCTGCCCTGCCATCAGGCAGAGTGAAGCAGCTCCCTCAGGCAGCAGAGGCACCTGACGAGAGAGCCACGGGTCTCCTGACCTGCCCAGTGCCCCCTGCGCTCACCTGTTGCCTTCAGGTGCAGCGACGGACACTATCTTTTCATCAGCATACAGGAGCAATTCAGCCAATGGTCCAAGCAGACTTTGATCATGAAAAGGGATGGGAAGCCATCGTGATCTTTGACCGAGGCAACAAAAAAGCCTCAACCAAGCAACATGGCGAGATGGCAGTGCCTGTGTCTACCTGCGTGTCTCCGAGGCGGAGGTGTGGCTGGCTGTACTCTGTGGAACAACCGGAGTGGTGGGGCTGCTCAACGCGGCAGAGCTGGATCACCGTATTTTGACCTAAGAGACGGAGTTAGGAAAATGCGACCCTCCAGATAAGGTGGAGTTTCCAACAATGCAATGCTCCAGCAGGCGAAGTAATTCCCTCCTGCCACTTAGAAAGTTAGCATGTCAGTGAAAAGCCTGGCCTGGAACCTTCACCCTGACACCCGATTTTTCAATGAGGAGGATTCGGACATGTGAGCCTGCGCTGCACCTGCATTCTGAGGTGTTTGCCGTGTTGACGAGAGCCTCACTCAACGTGATTTGCAAAGGAATTCAACCTCATGTACAAACCTGTCAGTAGAAGGAAGCTTTTTACTGGCACAGAGACTGGTGGTGGGAAAAAGCTTCCCCTGTCAAATTTCTGCTTGGCAGGCTGTTGTCTGAAGCATGGGAGCATAACCACAGGAAAAAAGGGCTGAATTCAATTAAAGAGATGTTCCTGCATTCAAGGGATGGGGCAGAAACTCCAGCACACTGTAACTTAAACTTGGGACGTGCAGCCAAGTCGCAGGGTCCCTCTTCCCAGCAGGCACAGGTGGAATGAATATTGCCACCATGGGGTATGTGGAGTCCAGCTGGAGGATGGTGGTGGGCAGTGAGGGTTCCTCAGATGCCAATCAATGGGAAACAAGGGGAGTGGGGACTGGCCTGTGGGCTGCTGAGGGACCCCCATCCCCCCTGATGCTGCTCTCGCTCAGGTATGTCCATAGGACCTCCTAGCATTTCCTGGCTGGACCGCATACTCCGGATGTGAATGCAAACCCTGTGTGTGATGCTTCCCACAGGTGAGGGCCCCTTCTGCACCCAGCGGGATCCTGGCATAGATGACTCAGGCCTTGGGATGGATGGGCAACGGTAATGAAAAGATCCGGGGGAAATTTGCATATGCTAATTATATGAGCTCTGAAGTCAGTGTGAGAGAGAGAAGGAGCAATTAATACACCTGCAGGAGCCCTGAGGATCGCTTCCTTTGGATCCCCAGGACGAGCTGGGGCGGGGGTCCCCTGCCCACAGGTGCTTCACCTCCTGACTCCCCCCCCGGGGGCCCTTCCGCCAGGGGGCTCCCCCACAAGGCGCGTGCCTGCTTTCCTAAGAAGACCGGCTCCCTAACAGAGGCACGTGCGCCCGCGCGCAGAGGGAGAGAGACCTCCGCGCACAGGCAAACCGGGGCGCGCCGTGCGTGCGATGCACCGCTTTGCCTCGTGGGCCCGAGCCCCCGTCCTCTCGGCCCCCAGCGCCTCCCCGACAAAAGCGGCAACCACCGCCGTGTGTTTTTAAGGAAGCCCCGGGAGCGGCTGCCGCCCCGCCCATCCCCCCGCAGGCCCCCTATAAGAGGCGGGGATGGCGGCGCGGCGGCGCGGGCGAGCGAGCGAGCGAGGCGCAAGCGATGGCGGAGGGGGGCGCGGCGGCGGCGGCGGCCGAGGAAGAAGCGGCGGCGGACGTGGTGAGGGGGCTCCGCTCCCTGGGCGGCGGCTGGGTTGGGGGCGCGCCTCGCCGCCCCCCCCCCCTCGCGCTTGTTTGCACGGGACGCGCTATTTCCCCGGGAATAGCGGGCGTGTTCTCGGGTCCCGAGGTTCACGGGGGAAGGGAGGGTCGCGCTCGCACGGGTGGGCGCCTGCAAGCGCAATCCCGGGCGCGCCTTCCTGCGTGCGAAGGGCCATGGGCTGACTCGCCCGCCAGTGAACGGATGGCGCTGCAGACTGCGCACTTAGAGCCACCTGCGGGCGAAGTCGGGCACTTCGGGGACCCCATGACGCTCCCCAAATCCTGCATCTTCTTCTTCCGTTGGGTGGGCCCTTTTATCAGCTGGGGATGGGCGCTGGAAGAGATGTGCATGCAATGAGACGCTCTAATCTACGTGTTTTCGGACGGGGCATCTTCCCACGCTGCACCGCAGCAGGCTGCTCCCTGCCTGCACCGCGCCACAAAACCTCGAGTGTTTCTTCACGGGGTTGTTAAGCTCCTACAGCGACTTTCTACCCAGCAGTGAGTTTCGGTCCCTATTTTGTGCTGTGTAAACCTCTAGCTGGCACTGGGGTATTGCAGAATTGGTGGAAATACCCAAGAGGAAATGGCTCCTTCACAAGTAACAGTGGAAAGTTCTGGCTAGACAGAGAAGCCATGATATGATTTAAAGAGCCTGCAGCCCATAAGGAAGAATGACATACATATAATAAAAGTCTTATCTATGACAACAAACCAAACACTTGTTTGAGCAAAGCAGCGGGGCTAGAAATACAGATGGGACAGACTAGGGTTGGGAGCAGGGTGTGGGCACTGAACTGGCCAATACATGGTTCCAGCTCGGAGCACCGCAAATGGTGGACCGCAGCCGCCCGCCCCCCGGGGCCGCTGAAACAGGCATGGGAGAAGGTGGCATGCAGGCTCGTTATGTCAGAAGTATGGCTGGGTGTGGCGCACAGACGTTCTGCACTGCCATTTATTGAGTGCTCATTGCAATCTATGCATTTCACCCCGTTCTGAAGGCGATGTTGGAACCCCCCAGTTGCACCTCTATATGAAACCGCATTTTTCAATAAGTTGAACACTTTCAACTATAGTTCAAGAACCATCCAGTAGTTATGCAGTGAGAAGCAGGAAATGTTTCAGTTCCTGCAGCACACTAAAGTAGGCGCAGCAGATCAACAGCTTGTGTAGCAAAATTGGGGGTCTGCACATTGCTAACAAGGGAAGGGGACAGGAGAAGATTAAAAAGCGGCGAAGGGCGAGTCCTATGTACGTTTAGAAAAATCCCTACAACTGCCCGCTAGAGTTGCATAGTGTTACACCTTGAGGATCTGGAAGAAGCAAGAAAGTGCAAGCAGGCAGAGAAATGAGAAACTGCACTGTGATTATGTGTCTGAGACACTGACAAGATAAAAGGTGTCAGTGCACTTACTATTTTTCATATGTACATGCTGAGGTACAAAGAACAGTTTTGACTGTTCCTGTTTCAAGGAGTTTATGATCTTAAAAACGCCCCAGAAAAACAGATGGAGGACAAAGGAAGATAAAATCCAAGATGGAGTCAGGATCAAGCTATATACCACCTTGTTTTCCTAACTAGATCTTGGAGGATTACTTTATGATGGATGAAGAACCTTTGGTGGACAAAACGGATGAAGAGGATGAAATTGATCTTTACATTAACTTGACATTAGCTTCATCAGGTACCTGTTCATCATCTCTCCTAGAGCCCCTGAAAGCAACACGGTGGTTGCTTGCAATAGAAATGGGCCCAGAGCAGAAAGGAAAGTCAGTATGGGGGTGGGGGAGCGTCAATCCACTCCCAAATCATCTTCATGAACCAAGTTGGAGGCATTTGTATAAAAACATGCCTGAACAAGAAACCAAAAGCATCTCCTACTTTGCCTGTGGCAGTGCCCCAGAGAGAAGAGCAGAGTTCCCTAAGGAGCTGTGTATGATATTTAACCCAGCTTTTATCCCATTCCTCAACCAAAAGAGGTTCCTCGAGCTAATGGGATGAACAAGACCATCTTTGCCTGTAGGCAATGAAATCTAAAAGTGAAATGACTTCCAAGGAAAGGGGATTAGGAAGAAGGGGGGAAAGTGCTGGAACAAAGCTTCACATCCTGTGACCCTCCCCCCCCCGCCCTCGTGGCCAAATATGGGACAGAGTGAAAGAGCTGGGCTTGTTCCAGACCTGCTTTGCAACTTGAATTCGTTTGTGCTGCTATGTCCCCTGCAGTCTTTCATCTCATCATCCATGGAATCCTGAAGTTCACTAATTTGATTATGAGAACCAGAGGGGATTGGGGAAGTAGCCCAGTGGCTTCATCAGGTTGTGTAGTTTCCACACTGTGGTGTTTAACACACCGAGAGCCTTTGTGTTGAGCTATTGCAGAACAAGGAATGCAGCTGCTCTCAGTCCTGAATTCCTGCTTTAGCCACAGAATGGAAATTTTGTTTTCTTTTCTATAAAGCTTACCTGGGAGAGGAAGGGGCAAAAGCTCTGGTAACGGACCCAGAGAAAGCGCCTGAGGAGTTGATGGGGGCAGCTACTGTGGACGAGAAGAAACCCAAACATGGGGAAGAACAGCCGTCCCAACTGGCAGAGACAGAGCCCATGCTGGAAGAACTTTCCGATAACGAGAGCCTTCGCACGGAGTTACGGCTCACTTACGAGGCCATGGAGGAAGAGGAGGAAGTGGCCACGGCTGAGCAGGAAGAAGGCTGTGCGAACGAGGACGCTGAAGAGCCAAATGAGCTGGGGGACCCAGCGGTCATGAGAGCCGTGCGTGGCCAGCCCACACTGGAGGTAAGGCAGCGCAAGGCCAGCTGTGGCCCGTAGGCCAGCTTGCTCGAGTCCCACACTGGCGCTGTTCTCCCAGCCAGTGCTGGAACGGGGAAGGAGCTGGGCTCCGGAGGAGCGGGCAAAGGAGGCCTCTGGCTCCATCCCACGGCATGGGGTCCCTCACCTGAGACGGAGGGCAAGTGAGAGCTGTTACGTTGTAGAGGGGAGATCTTTCATGGAAGGTGGCAGCAATTTATCCACGCAACCTTGCTAAACATCTAGAAGAGATGCTGGCTGTGCTGCCCCTCCTGATGGAATCAGCGAAAATCCTCACTGCATTAATGGATGTCAAAGGAGCACTTTTCTATTTTTCATGCTTCGGTGACTTTTCTGTTTCCATGCAGCTTTGTCAGTGTCAACTCTTTAACTTCATTTGCTTTGTTTTGTTTCACAGAGAGAGGACTCTGCTGTTCTTGACAGTAGAGTTGCTAACAGTCTTCCCGATTACCCTGCGGACTACCTGGTAAGATGGCTTCGCTGCGTCCAGTGTGGTTATATTAACAAGAGGCACATCCATGTGCAAAGTACATCTAGAGTGCTTACCCAACAATCCTGTCATCTAGTAGCAGTAGAGCCATAACAAGCATGGATGGTTTAGAAGCAACAGTAGCAGCACACGAATATGAGAAATTCATATTGACTTGGGCTGGAAATGAAGATTAGTGTCTCAGACAGAAAAGGTGATGGTCCAGCAAAGATGAAGGATAAACACTATACAACTACTTTAAGATGCTGTGTTATCTCAAGAGTGTGAAGGAAAAATAGAGGAGGCCCGCAAGAATCGGAGGGCGCCTTCTTAGTTATAAAGCTTAAAATAAAGGGGAAGGGGTGCTCGACCCAGAAGGCCACTCCTCTGTGGGATCTGTTGCAGTTGGGGTATGGTGCCACTTAGTGTGACATTTCAAGATTTGATGAGCCGTGCATAATCTTTCAGTAGCTAAAGGATTCTTTATGAAATGTCTATTAAACACAGGAGGCTCAGAGCAAGGGACAGATTAGTCAAGAGCAGTCCTCTCGCGTGACTTTCAGACACGCATGTTTCAGGAGACCTTCCCCGATGCACACCATTCTTGCGTCCTGGCGCCAACTGAAGTTCTTGTTTTATGAAGAAACTGTTCTAGCCCAGTCCATTCTGCTTATGAGACTGGGAGTGGAACATTTCACTCTTCCAGTTAATGGTACTCATTTGTTTTCTTATGTTTCTAATTTTGCTTTTTCTGTCCTTAACTTTATTGTATGAGTGTCTTCAATTCCTTTTAGGCAGCATCAAAATCTGGTAGGTGGAATTCTGCTGTGAGAGGAGTCCCGTCAGTATCTTTGATGGAGGTAGGGTTCACTCTCAGGTATTTTCTGCTGTGGCCACAGAACGATACACCTGGCTTTACTGCAGAACCAGGAAGGGTGAATGTGTCGTAACCTGGAAGGACTTAGAAGTACTTGAAGCTACTCAAGTGCTGCAGTGATTGAGTGATACAAAAATGTAAAGTGTTTGAGGCATTGGGGTTCAGAGGTTGAGGTCTCAATACTTGACTTTTTTTACCTTCTCACATGGAAACTTAAGTTGGGAGAGGCTTTGAAACATCATGTTGAAGAAACATTGCCTCTGTTTTTCTGGTGTCACTTAAATCTGATTGTACACAAGCTTCAGACCATAAACTGTGCAAAGCAAAAATGTATCGAGGAGATGTCTTTGTTTATTAGGAAGTTAAATGCTTTCTATCCTCATATGCCTGGGAACAATTGTATTAATCCTTGACTGCTGTGCCTCAGGCACTGGACAGAGCTTCCATGTCCCGCACAGACCTCAGTTTCCTGGCCTCACCAACACAGACAAGCTATCTAGATTCCTCTCCTCTTGACCATTCGGTTTTTCGAGGGAGAACACTCAAGCCTTCTCAGCGCTTCACACGGCAGGTAAACTCTGTGCTCAACTTCATTGTTTCTCATGCTCTAGATTCTGCTGTCTTTACTCAGTGCTACTCAGGGTTAGTTCCTTATGAGTTGCCCACCATTACCCACGCTTGCGTAACGAATCATTACTCCACCACACAATGGGCACAGCAATGCTTCGGAGGGGTGGGTGTCTAGGCTTCCGTCACCCCTACTGCTACCTAATTATCTTCCCCTGCCCCACAGCAGTCTCCCATGATGGCTGGCTCAGTAAGATCGCCTTACCCATTCACTCCACCCCGCAGGACACGCCGTGCGTTTGGCCTTAATCAGGTAATGCCCTGTTGAACGTGTAGTTTGCCCTTTAGCGGGTTCCACGTGTTGTCTTTCTGCTTAGATTTCCTTCTAAAATGAGGGTTTTATGTGATGCACTAGTATTGCTGTTAGCATGTCCATCCACTAAAACACACAACTTCTTTGCCAGATTTCTTGGTACACGGCCTGGCATCAAGGGCTTTCCAAACCTCACACAGTTGTTGCGGCCACTCAGGATAGCCATAACCAGTGGCTAGCTGAGCATCCGGGAAGGACTCAAATTTTCTAGGAGACTGGAGCCTCCCCCTTCTTCTCATATAAGGCCCGGCATTGACAAAGGACATCTCTTCTTGCAGAGCTATCAGTGAAGAGTTGGCAAGTTTTCTGGCTGGGAAAGGAAGGGTAACGAGGAAGATAAAGCGGTCTTTGCCCAATTGAGTGCTTTTCTAATACATTTGATGCTGCCTGGGAATGCTGGGAGTTGTGGTTGAACAAGAACACGTTAGGAAAGGCTGGAGTGACACCTGCAGACGGGAACATCTCCATAATAACAGGTTTAATGCTTCAAATGTGTGATGTGACCTAGAACGTCAGGATCTACCACTTCTTCTCCGGTGTGATGGGACTGGGGAAATTGGACATACAGTTGCAGCCAGATTGCTCAGAATACAGCTTTAGTTCTAAAACCAGGTTTACACTGATGAAACCTTAGAAATGCAGGCTTTTGTTTGGTTTTGTTTCGTTTTGCTTTGTTAGAGTCATAACAGGTAACGCAATTCTTTGTTCCTCAACTAGAGAGAGAAAACTGATAATGGGAGAGTTAGGGCGCCCCCTGGTGGTTCTATGGGTTAAGGCTGCCACTTGACACTTCCATTAGGCATTTCTGGTCTCTTTCAAAGAATCCCTGGAATGCACGCTCAGTGCTCATCCTGGCCCACTAGAAATGAGCCACCACATTCACTCGAGATAATGGCAGACTGCTTCTGAGATGGAGTGGGCACGAGCCTCTCTTCTACAACTAAGAGAGAAGGTCCTTCATCAGTCCGAATAGGGAGCAAAAAGTCATTGGCTTCTTCCAGGTTCTTAATGGGGGAGAAAGACTGCCTCCTGCTATGAGCCGCTGTGGATTCCAGCGGAGAGCTTTAAAGAGAAACCCGACTGGAAAATATTCTCTGGTGTTCAGCCTGATTCCTCCAGTTGATCTGATTAAGAACTTAATTGGTGGGGATGCTGGATAAACTAACCCTCTTCTTTTCTTTCCCTGTCCAGACTTCAGGCTATGCTTCCCCGCCTCCATTCAGGTCCTTGTTCTCAAACGTCAATAGCCCAGCTTGGTCTTTGACTCACACTCTTGACTCTCCACCCTTCAGTCCATCAACCTGCAGCCAGCAGAAATTCAGGTACAGAAAGGGAAAGGGGGGACCACCTTGCGTGGGAGGGTGACCAAAGGTTCTGGGAGTAGAAAGTGTATACGGCAATCCATCTTCAATTGATCTGGCTGCAGCTGAGCCATGAGATTAGAACTGTGGTGGGCCTGTTCTTTTGTTGTCTTTCTTCTTTCGACAAAATATTTTGAAAGCAAAACAACTATAATACACAGAACAAGCTGAAATAGACAACATTGCCAAGGGAGTTCGATACAAATCCAGGCTGTACAATCAGCCCCAAAAATCTACCCATCAACACTCCATAAAAATGTGACACGAAAGAAACCTTTTGTCTGTACAGCAGCAAGCCTTCCGAACACTTCAGACCCTCCGCAGCTTTCCCCCAACACCCCAGATCCACGTCTCATGCCGCACATGCCTCTAGCAGCCCTCCAAGCGACGTGCTCCACCGGCCCGCTTCTCCACTCCTCAGTCGCCGGGGCTGTGGTGCTCTGCATCCCGAACCAGCTGCAGGTCCAACTCTGACCCATTCCCTGAAAGGCTCTGAGGCGCTCCTCGGCAGCGCCACACGCTAGTCACTGAGGCAAGCGTCTCAACTAGCCACTGGGAAAGGACTCCCGGCTCTGTTGGAGCGCAGAGCAGTGCTTTCTACGCAGCTCTCCAGTTTCCCCCCCGCGGCGTCGGCACCCACCGGCATCGACCGCGAGGGAGAGCCCCCCGCTTGTGTGCGCCTCACTGCTCGACACGCGTTGCGGTTGTGCCCATGGTCCCTGCATGTGCAGCAGGTTTTCCACTTACCTGCTCTGGATGTAGCCGTAATTTCGGCTCACGGTGCTGTTCTTCGTGCTGCGTTGGACATTTGTTCTTTTCTTCAACGCTACTTGATGTCACCAAGAGACTTTTCTTGGTAGCTGAAAAAGAATTATTATGACATGTAATATGGTCTGTTTCTCCTAAGCAAAACCCCCTCAAGATACCCGCTTAACCCATCTCCTACCTTCAGCCCTGTGTTAAACACTCAGGGCTTAAACTACATAATGCATTTGTCTCTTTCCTCTCTGGTCAGAGGAATGATGCACTTTCAGTGGAAAAAAAAAAAAGAAAAATACAGGACAAATATCTGGGCTGCAAAATAGTAAAGAAATGCAGCCACTCTGAACACTATTGTATCGAGGGACTGCTTAGCTGTGGCATTCCTCTCCTCCTGGAGGCTGGGCCTCACGATACATAAACGTGTGTAACGCACCTCTTTAGTTTTTATACACAAACAAGCACGTGAGGCTCTCAGCCAGGTGGAGACCACCAGGTGTGGATACAGGAGCCCCGAGGCTTCGCCAGCCACCTCTGCTCACCCCCTCTCCCTTCCATCGGGAGCGAAAGTGAGGGGTGAACGGCTCCATCGCCGCCAATGAAGTTTGCCCATTCCCAATACATAAAGTGTAAGATGCACCTGACCATAAGACGCACCTAGTTTTTAGAGGAGGGATCCATGGAAAGCTTCCTGATAATCACAGGCACTTTCCCCATCACTTCCCCATGGGCTTCATTAAAAGACGGGTTGCCATTTGAAAACACACACCGACCTGTGATTAACAGCTCTCACCTGCGCTGGAGGAGGAGGGTGGAGCAGGGTGCGCCGAGCATGTGCCGGCCAGGTGTGGTGCAGCCGGGCCGGCAGCGTGCCGGCAGTGGTCTTCTGGGTGGTGCGATGGCGGCGGCAGGTCTTCCCGGGCGGTGGGGGTGAGCAGTCCGTCTCTCCGTGCGGCCGGCGGGTTAAAGCCCGCAGCTCCTCCTCCTCCGCACTGCTCCCCCTGAGTGGCACAGCTCTCACCTGCGCCGGGGGGGAGCAGAGCAGGGCACGCTGAGCATGTGCCGGCCAGGTGGTGCCACGTGGTGCAGGCAGGCCGGCAGCGTCCCGGGCGTCAGGCGCACACACATTCACTCTATAAGACGCACAGACATTTCCCCTTACTTTTGAGGGGGAAAAAGTGCAAGGGGAAAAAAGTGCGTCTTACAGAGCGAAAAATACGGTAAGTAGCTGGCGAGGAGAACACGTGGCTGGAAAGGGGAGGTCCCTGCTTCCCTCGCCCATGTGCGGCGCTGCTGCTCTTGTGAGTGTGAACCAGAAGGAACTGGGCACCGGTGCTGCCGCTCACCCTTGGCTTCCTCGCAGCTTTCCCAGTGCCATGACGCAGCTGCACCCTCTGCACCAGCGGATCCTGACCCAAAGGCAACGAGGGCAAGAGGGGAGGTGAGGCACAGGGACAAATGGAAAGTGGGGGGGGGGGGGGGGCAACTGGAGAGCCACGAGGCTGGAGTACACGGCTAGGTGGCTCGGCATCTTTATACCACTATATGGTAGATCAAACCATATAGTTATTCTTATTCTGAGAAATTCACAATAAAATGTAGTGTGGTGTAGTGGTTAAGAGCATGGGACTGGGACTCAGGCGACCTGGGTTCTAGTCCCCGCTCAGCATGGAGCCAACTGGGTGACTCTGGGCCAGTCACAGACTTTCAGCCCAGCCTACCTCACAGGGTTGTTGTTGTGGGGATAAGATGGAGGAAGAGATGTAAGCTGCCTTGAGCCCTTTGTAGGAAAACGGCAGGATATAAATTGAAAAATAAAATAAAAAATAATAAATGATGCTCAAGAGGTGGACTCTCCCTGAGATGAGGACCAGCAGGTGTGGGGGAAAGAATCCTTGAAGCGGCTCAGTGTGCTCTCGCTACGTGCACGGAAGCGAGTACCCCCCGCAGCCTGCAGCCATTCTGGGGTTGGCTGAGGAAAGTGCTTAAACGATATCCGTGCTTCTATCAAAAGAGTTTGTGGGGCAGAGCCCCAGCCTTCGGAGACGGACCCCTATGCTGCGCTCATGGCATCGGTGGAAAGAGACTGGGTGGTGAAGGTGCAGATGCTGCAGCTGCAGAGCGAAAACCCCCATCGAGACGACTATTACTACCAGGTGAGTGCAGCAAACAGTGAGTTTCCTCTGAAGTCCACAGCCCGAAAAGAAGATCAAGTCGGGGGGGGGGGGACTTGGTGTGGCAGTTTTAAGGTGATGGGTTGGGTCAGTTCTGCCCCTTGCAACTGCAGGCTAGTTTCTGGGGTAATCGGTGGCATTGGCATGCCTTCCCACGATGTATCTTCCCTTTAGATCTACTATCCCAAACCTGGTGTTCTCCAGACATTTGGGACTACAACCCCCAGCATCCCTGATCATTAACCTGGCCAGTTGGAGCTGATAAAGGGCTAGAGCTCAAAAGCAATGGGGGACACCAGTTTGGGTTCTGTCACTTTGCTCAAAAACTAGTAATGGTGGCCAAGAGGCACAGGCCGAGCACTGTCTGTGCAGGACGGCTCTTTGGGAACCCTGTCTACTACTCGTTGGAAAAGAGCCGGGAGCGGCAGGCTCGGGGCAGTGCTAGAAGTGCTGTATGCCTGCCCTGCCTTCAGCAACAAACTGTTCTATCCTACCTGTAGGAGTATTATCATAAGCTGGAGCAGAAGCAAGCAGAGAAGGGGCTCCTTGGAGGGTCCAAACCTGAAGTCCCCAAGCTAGTCACGCCGTATATCCAAAAAGTAGAGACCTATGAATCTGGTAAGTCTCCTGTAGCAAGGGAGGTCTCCGTAGGGACCGAGATGCTAGATGCTCCTGACAGCTGACTGCTTCTTCCAGTGGTGCGGATTCCAGGCTCCCTGGGCCAGGTGGCCGTGTCCACTTGCTACAGTCCTCGCAGGGCTATTGATGCTGTTCATCACGTCTCGGTGGAGCAGGTATGTGCTGGTCGTGTTCCCCAAGATTACGCAAGGAAGAAAGAATACGGACCAAGCTTCATATCTTCTTGCGGGGAGGGGGGAGTTGCCAGAGGTGCGCATTATAGAGATGGAGAGAGATGGCAGATTGTGGATACATGGTGTGGGTGGACACTGTATCCCACCAAGTTTTTGTTATTCATCTCACCCCTAACAGACCTGTGGAATTCTAACTTCCACTTGACATTAATCTTCTCAGTACTTAAAACTCGTACTGCAGAGGGCAAAGCCCCCTGAGATCTGGGAAAACATCCAGGCAGTTTGAGCTGATGGCCGCTCTGCTGGTTATGAAGTGGCAAACTGTCCCACCCACCCCTTTTTTCTTTGAAGGCCGTACGGAACCAGCGACTGCAGGTGCTCGGTCAGATTGAGAAGGTAAGCTGTTGGTTGTCGCTTCTGGTGCTTTCTTGGAAGAGCAAGGACAGGTTCAATGTTTGTTCTCCCCCCTTATGAATCCCCCAATTTAGTGATATGTTTATGAGCATAATTTTCTTTTGTAAAAAAAAAAAAATCTTACACTCCATTCTACATCCTTCTTCCAAGAGGAGCTCAGAAGAACTCACACGATTAATGAATAACCAACTACAAAATCCTATTAGGGCAATAAAGCAATTGAAATATAAGTGTAATCTAAAATACCAGAAACAAAAGGCAGGAGCCAAATACATTTGCAAATCAAACTGGCTTGAAAATTTAAAAGGTTAAATTAAAAGGATAATGGGGCTAACTGCTTGTCTCCTTGAAGAAGCTGGTCTGATGAGGCAGGGTAGGGGCCACCGCTGAGATGGCCATCGCATGTCCCCACGCTCCTCGCCTCACTTGTGGGGCTCAGGAAGAGGCAGTGAGCAGGGCTCTGGCACGTGCGCCTCTATGGCACCGCTGGCTCCAGACAAGACTAGCGGCTGCTGGTGGAACTGGAGGTGTGGAAGTTCTTGGAGCTGGAGACCCGCTCCGTCCGCGGCCTCCGCACTGCGGGAGAAGAATGGGGGAAAGCACAAAAGGCGCGCCTGGGCGGGTGAACTGAGCGGGCCTGGTGGCCAAGACGCTGTTTGGTAAAGCCGCAATCCTTGGCTAGCTGTTGCTTTATGTCCCTGCCAAGATGTTCCTGTGGCTACTGGATATGGAGGACACGCGGCGGAAGCTGGACGTAGCCCCGGAAGAGCAACTCCCCCAGTGCTGCGAAAAGCTCGCCCACGAAGTGGAGTGCATTTATCGGACTCTGCGCATTGAAGAGTGCAGCGGCGAAGAGTGAGTGCGGAGAGTCCTTGCAGCGGGGGCGGGCGGGCAGCCTTGCCTGCTGAATCGCTTCTGTCAGCCAGTTTAGCTACCTCCTTGGGATTCATCAGCAGGCTCCCAACCTTATTCCTCGGGTTCACATCACCTGCCCGTGCAGCAGTCCAAAGATAATTTCTCTCTGAAACCATTCCAGGTAATAGATTCAGCAGGCAGAAGTACGTAGAGCATACCTGTGGGGCTTCCATGCTTGGCATTTAAGTTCGACCCACTCTCCTAAAATGCTGTTGGCCTCTAAGCTAAGCCAATGCTGCCTTGACGTTGAAATGTGTATGGACCAGCTGGTCTTTTCTTCCAGGGACGCAAAGGACGAGTTCTTGCAGATCCTCCTTGTGGGGAAAGGGAAGAGGCTGGTGGCCCGTCTGTTGCCACACCTGTCGCACCAGCAAGCCAAGCAAGTCCTCAACACTGTTGTGCAGCATCTCCCTCTTCTTATTAAAAAGGACGTGCTGGATGAGGTATTTGTTCCTTATATCCAACCTCCGATTGCAAAGGAATAAAAACAAAACCAAGGCCACACACATGCGCATGTGTGTGCACACAAATGATAGTATAATGATTTGGTACAAAAATAATGTAGGACTAGCAAAAAGCCAAAGCAAACAGATACATTTTCAAACAAATTTTGAAAATACACTAATGCCTTTCCCACCCATAGGTGGGGCAGCAAAAGCCCTTAACCTCCGCAAGTTGCCCGCTATTGTCGTAAACATTTAGTGCATACAAATAAAGACTTAAAATGTCTTCTACACA
Source organism: Varanus komodoensis (assembly GCF_004798865.1). Lineage (NCBI taxonomy): Eukaryota > Metazoa > Chordata > Lepidosauria > Squamata > Varanidae > Varanus > Varanus komodoensis. The sequence goes on from NW_025336308.1 coordinate 3,313,895, forward strand.
CGCACGCACACACACACACAGCATGACTGGATTCTAGGATCCATCAACTTTGTTCTGTTCCATAAATGAGATGCAGTAATCCTGGCTGGAGGGCAAGTGGGCTCGGTTGAACGTCTGTCACCTCACCTTGATCTTTCCCATGGCAGACACTGCCCTTGCTCTACGGTCCCCTCAGCGATGTCATTGAGCAGCTGACCTTCAGCGAATTGATCGGCGTCCTGCAGGAGCTAACCAGGCTGCAACCAGAGTCAGTCAAGCAATCCCTTGCTATGGTCTTTGGGAACAAGGTATGTTGGAGGCAAGTTCAGTTCCCAGGTTTGTTCCTGGCTGAATTTTGCAGCACAGCTAAGACTGCAAATCAGGTCAAAGATGGAAGGAACCTCTGTGATCTGAGCTGTGCCACAGCAGTTTTGGAACAGTTTGGGCTCTTCCACACTGGTATTAAGTGAACTTAGTCTTGGTGCTGCTGCTCCCTTTTTCATGTTTCCTTCCTTCTTTTTCTCTCCTCTCCCCCCATCCCCAAGTTTGCCATCTCACTCCTATACCTCCTGTTGAGCCATGGTGAGAGATGTCTTTCTTCTGGCGAGCCCCTGAAGACTCACAATGGAAACTTTGAAAAATGGTGAGGCGGCGTCTGCAACCACAGCAGTCCAACGGCAGTCGATACTGGGCTGCTTACTGTTGCATCTTCATCTCTTCCTGCAGGGTGGATACAGTACTCCTGGTTGCCAGGGAGCTGTCTCAAGTGTCCAAGGCCTCCATGGTAGAGCCACTGCATCTTCCCAGCAACCTCCTTTTTCTTTTCTGCCGCTATGTGGACAAAGATACAGTGAACCACTTAGATGCCAAGATGGAGTAAGTGCTGGGCATAAGCAAGAGAGCATACGCATCAGTGGGCGGACATGAGCCAGAGAGGCAAACATGCCCGGAAGAACTGAATGTGATAAATGAGCGCCGCAGGTCCGTGCTACAGGGTTGAACAGGACTGAATGGGGCGTCTCCAAGCAGGCACTTATCCCTTTTCAGTTCTCCATTACTGACCTTCCCTCCTGGATCACGTTTTGTGCAAGTTTCATATGCATAACATCCAAATAGATACCCAGTGGTGCAGTAGTTGAGTGTGGGACTGGGACTCAGGCAATTTGGGTTCTGGTCCCCACTTGGCCATGGCGCCAACTGGGTGACTTGGGGCCAGTCACAGACTCTCAGCTCATCCTTTCTCACAGGGTGGTTGTTGTGGGGATAAGGCTGAGAGCCGCAGGAGGAGAATGATGTAAGCCACTTTGAGCTCGAGGGGGAGGGGGAGGGATGTAACTCTAATAAGAGATTGTATATCTTGGTATCTGCTCTTCTTTGAGGAGCTGTAAACTGAAACAGCGTGGCAGGAGGTGTGTGCGCGTAAAAGTATGCATGCGCATATATGCTTTTAGAAATAGTGCTGTTTCTAGAAGTCTTTGTCTACATTGTATTTCCTTTTGGATGGGTTGCTCACTAATGTGAACCTGCTTCTTTTCCATTCCTACCTTGCTTTTATTTTGCAGATGATCCTTTCCGTTTCCACAAATCACTGCGGCACTTGGAACCACTTTGCGCCTGCAGTGTGGCGTCCTGGAGGTGGCGGAAAACTTTTACCGTGAGAGCCGGAAAAGTAGCTCAAACACTGTGGCAGCTTCAGAATGGGATGCTAAATTTAACCACACAAGTTCTGTTCTGTTTGGTTTCTTTGTTTGTTTACTTGGGGCTATTTGGGTTTTTAAGTACTTTAAGTACTTTGTTCTAATTGTAATTATCTAGTGCTGGCACTAGAGCCCACACCGAATGGACTTACTCAGCCTGAATGAGCAGATGTAGGCGAGCCTGTACAGTGGACACTTGAAATAGGTGATGTCAGGAGAACTTTGCTTTGTAAAACTTTGTGTACAGCACTTAAATAAAAGCAACTGAAACCATTCAAATTGTTACAATTCATATATGGCCTTATTTCTTAAAAGCCTTCCAGGCAGAATGCAACATCTCAAAACAAAAACAACCCTGATATTGGAGGGGTGGGTGCACAGTCAGCCAAGAATTATTCCTTGGGAGCAACCTGGCGTATTGGTATGGGTTGTTTTCAAAGACCCTTGAAGGCAACTGAACTGCTGCTAGCCAGTCTTGGGCTGATGCAGACAGAGCGGACAACGGATCGAACGGGCAGGCACTCGCGTCACCCGATCACCATCTTCCACACTACTGCGAGCTGCACCGCCTTCCTATTAAAATGAGAAGCATGACTTTCAAATGTGCACCTGCACGTGTAAATCAGGATGTGCAAATCGCGGCTCTCTTTCGGAGACGCATTTCCTTCCGCGTTGCTTTTTGCACCGATGCACGGACGGCTGCCTCACCTGGAACTCTCCCCGCGGTCGCCCTTCGAGGTGCTTGTGGCGCCACACGCTGCTCCGCGTCCACGCAGAAGTAAACTTCGCCGGTCCGTCAAAGCGCGCATGGGCGGGGCTTGCGGGAGGAAGCGCCCCAGCGCCGGGCTGAGAGGAGCGAGGCCACGCCCCGCGCGCCGCCGATTGGCTGGCGACCGCCCCCCGCCGCCCTTCCCTTTCTTCAGGCGCTGCCGGCCCCGCCCCTCGGCGCCGTGGGCTCGCGCTCGCCCCCCCCAGAACTCGCCTGTTGCTGCTTCCGGCCGGCCGTGCGTGGGAGCCGGAAGTCGCTGCCGCAGTGGCCCTCGGCGGGAGATGGCGTCGGGAGGCTCCCCCGTGGACCGGCTGCCTCCGCCCTTCCCCGCGGGGGAGGCTGTCGGCGGCGCCCGCCTCCCCGGGGACAGCGACTCGGACGGCGAGGACATCTTCACCGGCAGCGCCGTGAGTGCGAGGAGCTGGGAGCGGCCGCGGGGTGCCTGCGCTTCCTCCTCCTCCTCCTGCCCCCTTCTCCGCCGGCTTGCCAGGCGCGCCTCTGCCCCTCCGCCGCCCAAGGGGTGCAGACTCCGGGAGGGAGCCGGCTGGCTGCGAGGCAGCCGCGTTCTTCTCCGGCTCCTGCCGGGAGGTTGTTTTGAGCCGCTGGGAGAGAATGGCTTGGATTCAGATGGGCTTTAAACTTCGAGTAGACCCCTTGACCGGGGGGGCGGGGGTGAGTCAGTCACGGCTTACTAGGCCAGGCATAATTAGAGGAGACCTGTTGATGAGTTCGGAGGAGGGAGCTTAAGTTAATCCCGACTGGCTAGCCGTGATTGCAGGAGCGCTTCTGAAATACGTGGGACCGTGAGGCAGTGCTCACTATCTAGCAGAGTCATGATTAGAGTAGACTTGGCGAAGTCAATGAGAACTTAAATTAGGCATAACAATGGGAACTGAAGCTAGCCATGATTGAGCCGGTGAGTAGACCTTGCAGAAATCAGTAGGAACACCCCCACTGAAATTGAGGGGGACTTAGGCAGCCCCCGTTGGACTCACTGAATCAACTCTTAAGTATGACCAAAACTGAAGTTAACGCTTTGTGAATACGAACAGCCTGTGAGGCTATGGTGGAAGGATGCCTTGGACTTCATGGCAGAGGAGAAGCTTGAAACCAGATGGTGTCTGCAGTTTGAATTCAGAGTGTTTTCCGTCCCCTTCGGAGTGAGCTGAACACCAGGATTGCGTATGAACAGAGAGTCCTGGATTTGTGTTTGGATTCAGGTCCAGGTTTCAAAGTCCAGCAACAGACCATCATGCCACTCCTCTGCATTTGTGCAGGACTTCACAGAAGGGCATCCAAATCCCAGAGTTCTTAGGATGGGCAAAGGAACACAAAGGAATGTATGTTCCTTTGTGTTCTTTCCCAGGACTTCTTTCATTGCCTAATTTCAGAATTTTAATTTCCCTTTGCATTAAATGTTATTTTGCATCCTGCCTGCTCTCTGAGATATGCATGTGCGGCTGATCTTAAAGAATCCCAGTGGGTGTCTGGTCTCGCTGATGAGGCAGTCCAGTCCATTTCTGTTTGCGCTGGGGAGCTTTCAGAAGAAAGAAGGCTGGTTGTGCAGCTTAGTGTGATCCAGTGTGGCTGCCTGTAACCCTCCGAACTTGAAGGACCATGCGCATCCGATGGAAGCCTGGAGGAGCATGGGAATGATTGTGGCGTTCAGCGCTTGGCTGTCCTGAGCGTTTTTCACAACGAAAGGAGCTGAAGACACTGCCAGGGTTCCTACAGGATAGTGGTGCTTTGCCTGTCTCCCACAAGTCCCCTGCCCGCGCGCACACACACACACACACACACACACACACACACCTGTACACAAGCTCCAAAGCATGAATTTCGGAGCCATGGCTGCAAGGACGCTCCCAAATCGGAGTCCCAGTTTTGACCTAGGAGTCTTTTCCAAGGTCAGGGCTGAAACTCTTTGGCTGTCTAGACAGCAGGTAACAGCCATACGATTGCACTGTTAGTACTTCAGATTCCTTCAACTCTGATGCAAACTCACCAGTGTTGATGATGGTTATAGTTACTAATACTTCTGCACCAATGTCTTCAAAAATCTCTCTTAACCATGCATTAAAAACCTGTGCCTATACGCCCCAAACCCGTCCTAGGGTGTACACATCATAGGAGACACAGAATTTATGTGGCTAGCAGAGTTTGATGCACTTTCCAACAGAATTCTTCCTCTGTCGTTCCTTTTTTAAAAGGCTGTTGCACCAGTCTTAAAGTGACATGCATACTGAGGGGAGGAAAGGAGCTACCTGACCTCTTCTGTAAACAGAGCATAAAATGCTTTTCCAAGATGGCTTTTTGTACCCTGTCTTATCTGGAAATTTGGAGGAGACTATTTAGCAGAGAGCAAAGCCCACCTGTGTTTGTGGTTAGGCTCTGTTTTAAATTCTCCTCTTTACAGAGGAGGCAATAAGGCAAAATCTATGTTTTAGATTCAGCTAGATTCTGCTCTTTACAGGAAAAAATGCCCATTTAGATAAAATCTGTGCTACAACTGCAAAACTGAGCAATTAGTTGCAACTGTTCACAGAAGAGGAACTGAAGCTGACATTTATGGAGGAGGAACTACATGTTGACATACCAAAGGGTTGAAAATTGCACAATTTCTGCAGAAAGCATTCAAGCCTTATAAAGCCTCACCTATGATGACCAAAGCTAGAAATGAAAATATTCTCTAATGTGTTCCTTCACCTAAACATATTTAAACTGCTTTGTTCCTCCTTGTGGTGATGCTGGAAGTGGCTAACAAGATCCATCAAACAGACAGAATTGCAAGCACAATAATCCACATTGTTAAAGTAACAAAACAGAACAGAGCAATAACTATGAACAGTGTGGAAAAAACTAGAGTGGCAATAGTACTGTGCCAAGGCAGAGTCAGAAAGTAGCTGAAAGACTGAACCATGTGTAATAATGTATCTAACCCAGATCAGGTCATCCATTACTTTAAAAATAACATTCCCAGCTTTTGTAGCAGCACAAATCTATTAAACGTATAGAATCAGGAAGGGGACATGCAGACTCGCCAAAGTGTATTTTGAGAACAGCCTGATGCCGCGGAACAATTATCATGATTCAACAGAACAAAAGGGTTCAGCAGCTGCAGCTTCTCACTGACCGTGCAGTGGCTTCACCTTCCGTAAGAACTCCCTCGAAGCAGCCCAACTTCTGCGGAACTGCGGGGGCTCCGAAGGCTTTGTCTGCTCTCAGCCAGGCTTTCTGCCGCAGCCCCTTGCTTTGGCGACAAAGAGGCTGACTTCCAGCCCCAGCCGCTCGGCCGTGGTGCCCCGTGGGTCTGTGACCCCGTCTGTGCCGCGGAGGGTGGAGTGGTGTGAGACTGTTGTGCATGGCCGAGTTGGCAGTGGTGGTGTCGTCTCCAGCGACGAAAGCATTGTGTCTCTGGGAAGCTTTTTGGGGAAACAACGGGCCTTTATAAGTTGAACGCTACAATGGCAGGATGGCGTGTGTTGAAATGTACCAAAGACTGCATTGTTAATTGCTCTGAAAAGAGATGGGTTGACTACCATTCCACACGGCTGTTGAGAAGAAGAAAAACATTCAGTTGGTTGAAATGGAAAGACACTTTTTCTAGGGGAGAGAGTGCATGGGCAGGGAAACTGTTTTGTTAGGTGTGTCTGCATCTTCAGTAATGGATTTCGCTGTTCAGCTTGTACAATGTACTTTGTACCTCTAGAATAAGCCGGTGTCTCCGAAGAAGGAATCCCCTGTACTGGTACGAAGCAGCACCAAAACCAACGGAATTCAAGAGGAGCAGGATGATCAGGACATATTTGCAGGTATGGCATCTCATGGATGGTGTCTGAGGGCCAAAGAAAGCATGCGCAGCTACAGATTCAGTGATGGCATAAAGAGGAGAAGGCCTGCGTGTAGTGCGTGTGTCTCTCCACCATAGACGCTTTCTCGGAATCTTGTTCACAGGCCCCTCCGCAGTCATTTCTTCTGCAGAAAACCTCTGGAGACAAGCTTCTGAGCTGCTCTGGAGCAGCAGCTGGAAGGCTGAGTTACCAATCTCAGCTCTGCCACAGACTCACTAGTTGGCCTTAGGCAAGCTATCCAGGTTCAGTCAGACCATCGGTATTTCAGTGGGTAGTAAGGCTGACTTTTGTTAAGGACTCCCACATAGAAATACATGTTGAAGTCTCTGAACATTTGCAAGCCCTTTACATATATCAAGTATAATAGCAAGTATTTCAACTTAGCATTTATCTGAGCTTAAGAAGATTGTTAGGGAACTGAAACCGCATTCAAGGATTTCATTTTGTTTAATATGGCTGAAATTCCATTGGAACAAATTATTTTCCTAATTCTAGCAAGACTCTTTTACATGTTGCAAAGAGAAATAATATAGTGATAGTTGGATTTGGATAATCTTTTTACAGTTCTAATAGTGCTTTCAATGAGGTGTGTAGATTTTGTGTGTTCAGGTTGATTTCAAGAAGTGAAAGCAAGGCCTTCTAGAGTCTTTTAATAAATTAGCTCAGTAACATGCTTGAACACTCCCAAGCAGGAAACCCAGCCATATACTACATGCGATTTGTTTTCAGGCACAGACATTCATTTGCAGAAGTTGCTCATTTTATTAGCAACCAGGTCTTATTAACTCCCAAGCTGGTTGCCAACTTAAAAGAGAGCGAAGTTCTGTCTGTGCATGAACTGAATGGCAACTTTGAGGTGGCTGCTCAGAACATAATAGAGATTAATATGATACATGGCCTAGTTAATATTTCACCCTAAAACGTTTCATGTAAGTGTAGGAAAGGGTATTGTAGCCTGGTATAAGGGAAAGGTGCAGTAGTTGCATGCTTGAATTCTTGAATCTGATCTGATTATCAGCTGGTACAGATTTAAAAAGGGATAGGGAGTTCTTTTAAATGAGGCTAAAGCAAGTTGGAACGGGCCATCCAGTCCACCCCCTGCTGTTGCAGGACATCAAATCACTCCATCCCACTCAGATGGCTGTCCAGTTTCTTTTTCAATGTCTCTAGTGTTGGAGAGCCCACGACCTCTCCAGGCAGCTGGTTCCACTGCTGTATCGCTCTGACAGTGAGGAAGCTTTTCCTGATAGCCAGCCTGGATCTGGTTGTCACAATTTGAATTGATTATTCCATGTCCTACACTCTTCTCACTGATACCAGAGATCTTGACCTTCCTCTTTGTGGCAGCTTTTGAGGTACTTATACATATGGTGTAGTCAAGAAGATAATTTCTAAAAGCTCTTCCTGTTACCATTCTTGGGGGCTAGAAAACTCAAGAAGGCAGGGAGCCTGTTTATTTGCTGTTGAGAATAAATTGTGTCTTTCTGCAGATGCCACTGTAGAATTGTCCCTGGATGGCACACAAAACAGCCAGAAGAAAGAGGCACCAACTGTGTTCAGTCCTGTCCCTTCTATAGAAAAAACAGCAAATTCCTCTTCTAAGCATCAGTCCAAAACCTATGAGGAGGTACGTGCCTGTCAGTTTGGCTAGATATCTCTTCAATTATGTCCTGCGGGAAAGGTGGCTAGTTATGACTGCTGGGTGTAGCTTGCTATTCAGATGCAAGGTTTGTTCACTGCTCTGGCCCGCTGCCACCTCCAGCACTCACTATTGATGCTAGATTTGTAAAAAGTTGATCGAAAGCATATGAGGAACCTATTCTCTCCTTTTTGGTTAATGAGAACTTAACCAAACTAGAAGTCAAGAAAACTAGAAGTTAAGAAACTAGAAAACTATAAGTTAAGAAAACAGAATGTTGCATGCAAGAGAGTATTTTAGAACCCCAGTGCCATCAAAAAGAAGCTTATTACCACAGCAATCAACCTTCTTCATTGAAACTGAGTAAGATGGGCATTCATCAGGCTTGTACTGTTTGTTCAAGTTTCACTGTTAGTGCTGTAACTGAGGAGAGTAAGTGGAAACTCTCTGAACTTTGCAAAACTGAATCTTTTTACATGCTGAAAATGAATCAACAGTTCTCTTTACCTGCTCTTCTTTCTGCCCCCTGTCCACACTTCAGTAAGCTTGCAATGTACAATTCAAGAGCAAAGGTGAGCGTGATGTGCAGTGTCTGGTATGAGATCTCATGGATGACTGAGTATATTTATCTTACTTATTTAGTTTGAAGAAGAAGAAGAAGAACAGGAAGACCTGTTTGAACTCTCAGTGGAAGTGAGTGATCCCGAGAAAATTGGTGAGTCATTATGAGATGGAGGCGATTTAGCATAATAGGAAGAGAAAGTTGTATGGCTGTCCATCTTGGCTGCCAGGCTGAGGAGAGCCTAGTACGTTTGCCTTTGCTGCTTTTGCTCACAGTGCTGAGATGCGCATAGACAGGCATTGCAGGGGGAAGATGGGATTGCATGCGGACTTGCTGGCTACAGTGGATCAGTTTTAAACACTTCTCTTTTTTTCTGGGCAAAAGGGTAATTATTTTATTTATTTTTATTTAGAAAATTTCTAGGCCGCCCCATTCGCCCAAGCCTCAGGGCGACTTACAAATAAATAAATTAAAATACATAAATAACAATATAAAATACACATAACTGTATAACATAAGTCGCCCTGGCCAATGCAAGCTTCTGTAAAGCTTCCTATTTCTGAACGTTTTTTCAGGACTAGGAAAAATTGCATGAGTATGAGACGTTCCCTTCAGCTGCTTGTGTACCCAGTCCCCAGTTTTCACAATGATCTCATGGGAAGCTCAGATCGTTGCATCTCCTTGCATTTTCCTCGTGGCCGTTGCATGAATACAGATGGCTGTTCAGCAGCTGAGGACTTGCCGCAATGCCCTTCTTGCCACACCATCAGCTGCTCCTTCCTAACATCTGCCAAATGACGGCGAGTGCTTGCACATGACTGGAAGTCCAACGTGGGGGAGAAGGGATGCAGAGCAGCGGCCGTGCGCCCTCCCACCTGGCAGGGGCAGCCAGCGAGTGGCCTTCTGTTGTGTGCGCGCCACTGAGCAGTAACACTTGGTAAACAGACGGCACTTGCTAAATCAGTGCTTGCCCACTGCCTTCAGTTGCACCATACTCCGTGTTTACATGCTGGATCCCACAATGGGAACCATGCCAGATTTGGGAAGCTTGAACAATGCAACTTGCACGGCTGACCTTTCTTCCTGCATCTTTCAGTTCCGTGGGAATGTGGTGCAACAGAGTGCTGGCATTGCAGGAAGCTCTCATTCAGTGATACCAAGTCACTGTGTCCTGTCTTGCTGGATCTGTCCAGCTTTATGCAACTTGGACAGGCTAGCGGGCTGCCATAACGTGCCTTCAGCAGTAGTCGACTTCTTGAAGAGGGAATATTACTATATCAGCTGAAATGCAGCTCTTTTTGCAGAGTCTGAAATGCCAACTGTTTTCCTTGGAACAATAGCCACTGCAAAGCATTCTTTTGCATCAGCAGAGTTTTGGATGCATTTTTCAATGAAGCTGCACAAATAATGTAGCTGTTGAATATAGGAAAGAGTGTTGTACAAGAGGAGTTCTACCTGGGGAATATTCTGTTGTTGGCTTTAGGCTTTCTATGCTTCAAAACACAGGCCGTGTGCGATGAAGAGATCGTTTGGCAAGCTCAGCAGCTCCCTCCCTCTCTGCCTCTTCCCCAGCTGCCTTCAGTGCCATAACAGCCACTTAATTGTTCAGCCTGGGGCAGATGTACAGAGCTCTCCCAGATCTGAGCAGTATAACAAGCTGCTAATTATTATGTTAGGCTCATCTTTGTAGGAAGTAGAGACGGGACTTGGCACCACTGAGGAACCACTCTTCTGTCAGCTTCAGCTGTCAGCATCCTGTAACTTCTGTGGTCGGATGGCTAGAGGCGGCCACCTCGACAATCCAGACTTCTTCTCTTCCTGGGACGGAATGACTAGCAGTTCTGGAAAGAGCTGTACACCCCTGAATGTTCACCGTTCCAACTTGGGGTTGCTCCAGAATCACTGTCACTAGAGGCACAGGTGGCCGTGGTGGACAGCCCAGGTGGCCGTACCAGCTGCACTCCTATCTGGACCAAAATAGCCTGGCACCTTCTTGGCTGGACTATTCCAATGTGTTGTACATGGGTCCACCTTTGAAGACTGCTTGGAAGCATCAGATCAAAATACATCTGCCAGGCTGCCAACTGGAGCTGGTCGATGCAGGCTAACACATCAATGCACCCATTAGACTGGCTTCCAAGTCCATTTCTGAGCCTAATCAAAATGTTGCTGCTATCATTGAATGGCCCAAACGGCTTGGGACCAGAGTATCCGGAGGAGCATCAGAGCCCGTGGCGCAGGTGGCCGGGGTGGACAGGAGCACTAAAAGCTGATCTGCTGAGGAGCCCACTTGGTCCCACAGATCCTCTCTGGGGGGCTCTCATCCAGGTACACCCTTCCAAGGAAGTTAGGTGGGTAGCCTTCTTAACTGTGACACCCCTTTTATGGGGTGTCCTTTCCAAACAGGCTTGCCTGTTGCCCAGATAGTTATCCCTTTAGTGCCAACATTGTTATGCTGCTTTTCTTCCAGGCATGAGTGTTTTGGTCGTTTTAGATATATGTTTATTCCTGTGCTGTTTGTTCTGGTTTTTTTATTCTTTCACTTTTCACAGTTTAATATTTTAGTTCTTGTGATCTACCCAAAGAACATCTGTTGTTGGCCATACTTATTATAAACCTGTAATCTTAGATTGCATGGCTAATTTGCTTGTTTGGCTTCGCTATTATACAACTACATTAGCAGGGAAGTGTTATCTTTCAGTTGTTCTCCCGTGGCACTCAGACTCTGCTGCTTCACTCATGGTAACTTTTCATTTACATTCTGAAACAATAATATTTTCTTCGATCTTTGTTGTGCAGGTATCTTGATTGTTTTCTAGATTCTTATGCAAATAAGCTTAATGCACATTTAAGGTTCCAGTAGAAGTTTATTAAATTCCAAATGTTGATTTAGATACAGCATTCCTGTGATGCAGCCCAAAATTCGACATGCCTTTGTAATATTGTTGACTGCTTGCTCAGCCTGTGAATCACGGAAGAGCTTAGAATCTTCTTGGCAGTGCTGCTGTTCAGATACCTCACTTTTAAATAAGTTCATTGCTTTATTATGGATGTCTTTTCCACCTACTGAATGCTTACATCCAGAAACCATTTTCAGTACTTTCAAATTTGGTCAAATGCACTGGCAAATTAGAGATGCCAGCCAAAAACTAGGATGACACTAATGTAGAATTTAGACCTAAGCGTCGTCTTCACGGCATTTGGGCATGTCCTTTTTCTTAAGCAAGATTCTGGCCCTCAGGCTTGCAGACAGTAAAACTGCAGGAATCCCATAGGAGCTACTCAGAGCTCGTTAGGAAGGAGGATGTCAGTGCTCGTCTCTGCTAAGCTTTCCGGTCAGAGACGCTCCTCCACGCCTCAGGGCTGCATGTCTTGAAATGGGTTCCAGTTGATTACAGTGTGCATATCTGGAGGAGCAACACATGCGTGAGATATGCAAATGTCGCAGGTAACCATAATTGCACAAAGGTCCTCGTAGGACGTATCCGTTCAGAACCCCTTTTCACATGTGTGAGATGCAGCATATCACGAGCATCATGTATCGCCTGCGATGCAACCGTCCAGCAGTCAGTGGAGGACATGGCACAGCCAGCCTAGGCGCCATGAACCGCGTCACTGGCACCAAGTGGCCACCAGGAGGGGGTGTTTGCCGCAGCCACAGCACCCCGTGCACTGCAGAAAGCTCACCTTTTTTCCTTTCCCACACAGGAGATGGAATGAATGCCTATGTAGCCTACAAGGTGTCAACCCAGGTAGGTCTGGCTTGGCCTTTTTTCAGTATTATCATGACAGCAGCTCTAGCTAATGCCAGGAAGCATCCTCCTTGAAGTCTGCTTTCCACTTCAATGGCAGAAGCTTCTCCTTAGCCCTTCCCTCTGTATTCTCTTGCACTGCAGACTTCAGTTTACACACGTGTATACACACACACTCACGCGTCTCTTAGCAGTGCCACATTGAGTCTGGTCTTGGGCAGAACTGATCAGTGCGGCAGCTCCTTGGGACAACACACTCTGCCAGTCTGTTTCATTCCTGTGCCCATTGATGCCGACCTCCGTAGCAGGGAATTTAGCCAGCACAGGAGCCAGGCTGCTTCCTGTCTCGGAGAGCGCACTCCTGAGAACACCGTGGAGTCACAAGGGGCTGCAAGGGCAGAGTTTCACATCTGCAGAGAAGTGGAAGTCTGCAAAAACAGAAGAAAGTTCTCTCTTTCCCCCCAGAAGCCTCATACAGGCTTCCACATCTCTGCAAAAAATAAATGGAATAAAAACATTGTTTTGCCATGTTCAGTAAACTGCACTTAAAGGGCTGTGCATTGTTTCCTCTCCAAACCAGAGTTTCTCCATAATATTAGAAGTGTTGGCTCAGGAATGGTATGTAACCTGCTCTTTTAGTTTTAACTTGGGGTGGGCAGCTTGTGGCCCTCCAGATGTTCAGGCACCATCTCCACTCATCCTTCACCATTGGCTGTGCTAGTTCAAGCTCATGGGGCTTTGCATCCCTCCATATGTTGTCCACTTGAGCGAGAGCATAAAAATACTCTTCATTTCTAACTTGTGTTGCCCTGTTTGCCAGTTGGCAAAAACATGCTGCCCAACATCCAAGGAGTTGTACAACTGGAGCAAGAATCTTGGGCTGTTTCCTGGATGACAATCCTTCCTCATCCTGCATGGCAAACCACTATTGTGTGGGGCTGGCCCAAGAGACGTTCGATGGTGCATAGAAGCCCTTTGCTTAGAGAGAGGCAAAATAACACTCGGTATATAAAAGTACTCTGGTACCTTCTGAACTCTGGAATCTAGAGTATAGCAATTTCATCTCAATTTGGTCAAATTAAAAAAAAAACTAATCAGTATATTTCATGAATAGTACTATATTGCTAGTTGCTAACTTGATGACAGGTAGCATCTTTCATCTTTTTAGGATGCAATTCTAGGTGTATTATTCAGATCTAAGGTCCTCTGTATCCAAAGGGCCTTATTCCCAGGGTAGTATATGTAGTGTGTTCTTAAAGCAGTAACATTTAGGTTTTATATGCTTAATGCAATATTGTATTACTGTATTGTCTTGTATGTTTATTACAGTATTGTTTAATATGAGGTCGGCTTCTGCCGGGGGAAAAATATTTCTGTTTTGGCTTCAGTGCTTGCAGAAAGGCAATGCATCTGCTACCGAGTGTGTTTGCAAGGTATAACTCGGTGCTCATGTGAACCTGATGCTTTCTGACTGTGTTCTCCTCCTCAGACCACATTGCCAATGTTCAAAAATAGGCAGTTCTCAGTGAAGAGGAGGTTCAGTGACTTCTTGGGCCTGTACGAGAAGCTGTCAGAGAAGCATGCACAAAACGGATTCATTGTCCCCCCACCTCCTGAGAAGAGCTTAATAGGTAGGGTTGACCAGCGATTCTGCCAGCACAGACGCCTCCATGCGCCGCCTTGACCCCTCCAGGCACTCTGGATGTGATGCTTGCTGTGAATCCCCACCCGTGCTAGCCTCTTGCACGCCGCTGCTTCTATGTTCTCTGCTCCTCCCAAATGGGAAGCAAATGCATTCCCTAAAGGAAGACACTTTTTAGATACAGAATGGACAGCCACAGCCTCTGTCCAGCAAGGAGACAGGTCTAAAAGTGAGACTTCTCAGCTGGGCTCAGAACTGCATGCTGTGGGCTTCTGGAGAGCAGCACTGCTGACACAGCGCCCTCCTCGCTTTCCGGGACAACGTTGTCAGGGTTGGCTGCGCTTGGCACTCGCACTGTGGAGAACAGCTCCTTCCCAGAGGAGGCTGCTCTTTTAACCCTGTGCCAACCAAGGAGATTCAAGGATGTTCACACAGTAGCAAAATTACCTTGTGAAAGATGAGACACATTTCACTGAATGCAGCAATGAAAGATGGATGCAAAAGGAAGCTTACCCTTTCTTCCTGTGGCTTTACTGGTTCCCTGAATAGGCCCAGGCACGTTCAGTGAGCCTCAAGAGTTGGCATGACATTTCTCCCCACTGGGCTGAAAACAAAACAAAACAAAATCACCACCTCTTGCTCTGGAGTCCCTAACATTCCCCCCCCCACCCACTACTTCAGTCTGTCAGTATGCACAGGTTCCACTCCCCTCCTTCCTGAATGACAGGGTGGGAGGGGCTGAAGCTGCTTGGGCAAAGCAAGCAGACTTGTTTCCACAGCAAAAGCAGTGCTTCTCTGCAGAATGACTGGGGGATGCAACTTCAGGGAAATTATCTCTCTGCTTCCCCTAATATGCTGGAGGCCCTAAGGCCTAGGCATGGCTTCGAGAATCTGTGCTGTGTTTGGTCACTGGGAAAGTTTGTTACACTTCCTGTTGAACCTTAAGAAGCTCCCCACCATTCTCCTGGCAGAGCCCATACAATGCAGCAGCTTCAGAGCGAGTCGCACGCTCGTCGGCCTGGCTTAAGAGTGTTGGGTCCTTTCCCGCCTCTGGACTGGATTCCACTGTATGGGACACCTGGCCAGCCAGTTGCGGTTCTGCTCCCTGGTCTGGGGGGAACTGTCTCCTGGCAGGAGCCTTCTCTTGCTGTAGCTGGAGATACTGGGGATGGAAACCGGGGCAGTCCTTGGGTGAGACGTGCCCCGCTCCTGAGCCAGCCTTCCCACAGGTGCCACATCAAGAGTGTTCTGTCCTGCTGAAGCCACACGGGGGGGCAGTTGTACTTGCAGCGTAGATACACCCCCCCCATGGTTGTTTTCACTTCTCTTCCAGGAATGACCAAAGTAAAAGTTGGGAAAGAAGATTCCTCCTCTACAGAATTTCTAGAAAAACGGCGAGCTGCCTTAGAAAGGTAATTAGTCATATTGCACTCGCTGCCTGCTGTTGCTGCAGCTTTAAAAGGCTGTGGCAAATGGCAGACTGTGCGTAAAAACATCTATTCTGTTCTAGCTGGCAGAAGTCGGCCTTGATCAGGGATGGTTGGTATCAGAAATTAGAAGTGTCTCTCTCTCTCTCTCTCTCTCTCTCTCTCTCTCTCTCTCTCTCTCTCTCTCTCTCACACACACACACACACACACACACACACACACACTATACACATGTACTATATCAGCCTTTTTAAGATGAGAAAATATGAAATGGAAAAATCTGGGAATATTTCAGACAGAGTCTTGTTCTTTACTTCTGAGGATGTTAGCCTAATGAAATCAAGGATCTCATTCGCTTTGAAGCTGCCTGGACTCAATTGGGCAAGGCCACTTTTTCCCAAGCTCTTCGGGATGTGGGGTCTGTTCCTTTGCCCAAGGACAATGGGGGCTCCTCCCGGAAGCCTCACCAAAAAAAAGCTTGTCCTGGCATGCAAGTTCTGGAATGAATTATTGTCTAAAAACAGAACGACTGGAAAGAGTCACTAAAACTGAAAGCAGCTTCAGGGAAGTGAAATATCCTTCACCGAAGGAGGAAGTGAGGAAGAGAGAGGCAGCTTCCCCATTCTTCCTACTCGGCGTTCGCAGGCACCCAGTCCCCGTGATGCAGAGATACCACAGGGGCTGCCTTTGTTTGACCCATTATGGTTGTGCTCAAGTGACAGCGGCATGAGCTGGGGGCGTCCCCCCCAAGGAGCTGGAGGCACGCCACCCACAAGCCGTTCTGTGGCGGCTGCCCTGTACTCCTTCCTAGTGCTATTAGAAAACTCCTCCTCTTGGACCTGGAATTTTCTGGTGGGTCATTCCCCAAAGCAGCCCAGGGAGGCCTGAGCCTGTTCCTCCTTATGGTCCAAGTTGTTGGGAACTTGCACTTGGTTCCCTTCTCAGCATCAGGAATACTAAGAGGGAGGCTACCTCACACATTCCTCTTCCACAGGTATCTTCGAAGAACAGTAAACCACCCAACCATGTTGCAGGACCCAGATGTCAGGGAGTTCTTGGAAAAAGATGAGGTTGGTTTGCCGCCGTCCCAGAGCGCAGAGTCTTTTCAGCCAGGTGGTTCTGCTCTTGTGGCCCGAGCATCCCTTTCATGGTTCATTTGGTAAAAACTGAGGAATTCATCCATGTGTTTCTAGATGTGCTTGATCTTAATGGTCCTGTACTTTCAAAAACTGCATTTATGAACTGCAGATGGGAAAGCTCAAAGCTCCTCTTGCAGCTTCTGTCGAAACGAAGCCAGCCATGTGGCAAAATGCTGACGCAGAAGGATTCAGGTGAAGGGAGCGTGGAGGACTCTTACTTGCGATGCTTCTGGCTGTTGTTATTGGAGTACCACTAGTCTTCCAGAATTGCACTGGAGGTCAAATGCATCCTGCGGAACGGTCGCTCACGTCTTGGGAACTGTTCTTAGCTTTGGCCCTGCTTATTGTGCGGCAAGCCGCACGGAGGTCGGGGCTGTTCATGCAGCTGAACTGCATATTCCGTGTCCCTTCAGACTGAGGTGGCGGAGAAGGCAGAAGTGTTTGTAGAGAATTGCTGAGTGTGCACGGTCAAGGGCTGAGCAGCAACAGCAGCTTGCCACAAGAGGCCGTAGTGGAAGCAGAGGGTGTAAGAAGTTAGCCGGGCCTTGTGTGTGGACTTGCAGGTACCTTGGGGCAATGCAGCTTCCCTGTCAGGTCCAGAAACCAAGCCGAGGTGACCACAGCCTCACGCTCAGGCCCTGGGCCTTGTATATACGCGCGAGGTCTTTCCTTCCCTTGGAAAAGCGCACAGTCCCCCGAGGAGCTGTGCCTCTTGCTGTCCAAACAGGCAGAAGGCACGGCTGCTCCTCTGCTCGGGAGTTCTCTGCAGGAGCTCTTGTTGCGAGCCCTGTCGTCTGACACGCCCGACTGTTCCGACATATGCAGCGCCGGGCCACGGGTATTTTTCCCACTTCTCAACCTGGAGGCAGAGTTGGAACTGCCCTTTATTCCCAACGGTTTCGTTCTGAGGCAGAAAGGCTCACTTCTGCTTTTGGTAACGGGGTCTGTGACATGCTTCATTGTGCGATGACTCCTCCCAGCCAAGGTGCAGGTATAGAGGGATTCGCGTATCACATCTTTGCACTGGGAAAAAACGCTGCCAAATGATGTCCAGTGTCAGTTCCCCTCTGCATAGTGCAGACGTCTTCCTGACTAGGGACCCATGAGCACCAGCGATTTGTTTCTGGCAGTGCAAGCAGCCATTCTGTCTAAGCAGGCGCCAGGGATTTTACTGGCTTCTCCATGGCCTCTTGGCTCACCAGGCAGCCTGGCGCTCTGCTTGCAGAGTACCTCCATGTGATTGGGTAGGTGGCTCCGGGAGAATCCTGGGTGCAGAATCCTGTCCATGGTGGGTGGTTCAGTCAGACGACCTACTGATGTCCAGCTCTGCCTTGTGCCCAGGCCACGGTGCTACTACTAACCGCCAGATAACTGCTTCCTCAGCTCTTGGGCTCCAGCCACCCCGAGAGGAGCAGAGAACAATATTGTGGCCCAAGCTTGGCCAGAGTCCATCACAATAAACCCAAGTTGCTGCTCCACTGTAACCCCTTCACGTCCCGATGTGGCGACTCATGCCAGCTGGCTAATTGCAACGGCCTGGAGGCAAGTGGGCGACATCATCTACCCCACAGCTGGGGACCAGTTTGCACGCTGTCCCAAAGGGGCCTCCTCTTCTGGTTCCCCACAGGCTGCATTCCATTTTGAGGGCTGCGTGGACCGCAGGGTTAATCGCCCACCCTCTGTTTGGAAATTTCTCCAGCACTGCTTCTCCATTCATTCTGGTTTTGCATGGCCTCTTTTATAAATTGTCAAGCAGCACAGTTCGGTTGCACTGCACGGGATCAGACTCTCAACTTCCTTATAGCTGCCGCGAGCTGTTGGGACGCAAACGCTCAGTGGAGCCGGTCTCCTTAAGATGTTCAACAAAGCCACTGATGCAGTCAGCAAAATGACCATCAAGATGAATGAGTCCGACATAGTAAGTACCTAACATCTTTGTAACTTTTGTGTCTGCAAGCTGAGCGAGGTGAAAGGAAGCGCAGGGCTGTTCCGCCCCACTGCTGGAAGAACTGAGTCCCCCCTTGCCATTCTATTTTCTCTGAGCGCTTTCTCTTTTTATATCGCAAGCCTGCCGGCAGGGCCTGTCTTATTTAATTGAGGATGTGCCATCTGCTCTGAGAGCCTTTTTGGCTGAGGAGCACCTAGCCTCCCCCTCACCACAAATAAATTATCCTTAGACAGTGTTCCTGAAGATGAACCTATATGGAACCGACTCCCCTTCAAGTGAAAGCTTGTCTTGGTTGTGTTTGCATCTCTCCCCTCCAGTGGTTTGAAGAGAAGCTTCAGGAGGTGGAGTATGAAGAGCAACGCCTGCGGAAGCTACACGCTGTTGTGGAAATGCTAGTAAATCACAGGAAAGGTAACAGTTGAAGAGCTGAATTTGCCTTCTGCAGCTGAAAAACTGTGGTTTGCTTTGCGTTCGAGTTACTCGACAGATACTGCATGGTGGATTCTAGTATTCCCAACCCACCCACTCCAGGACTCTCACTTACTTACTTACTTACTTACTTACTTACTTACTTACTTACTTCCGTATGTATGTATGTATGTATGTATGTATGTATGTATGTATGTAGAAAATGTGTAGGCTGTCCATCACAGCTGTCTCTGGAGGCTTCCCTTAGGTGTCCCATACTGGCTCTTGGCTGTGTGCATTGCACCAGCCTTCCCCGACCTGGTGCCTTCCAGAGGAGTTGGGCTGCAGCTCCCATCATCTCCCAGGCAGCTGCACAGAAGTTGCAGCCCAGCATAGGTGGGGGTGGGGAAGGCCAGGCTGCCCCTTCCCAGCTGGCAGCAGTCTGGCTGGTGTGCTGAACGCCCCTCTGCCTCCCTAGAACTATCGCTGAATACGGCCCAGTTCGCCAAGAGTCTGGCCATGCTGGGGAGCTCGGAGGACAACACCGCCCTGTCTCGGGCACTCTCTCAGCTGGCGGAGGTGGAGGAGAAGATCGAGCAGCTGCACCAGGAACAGGCCAACTACGACTTCTTTCTCCTGGCCGAGCTCCTCAGTGACTACATTCGCCTGCTTTCTGTCGTAAGGGTAAGAGCTGCTATGTCCTGCCCAGGGCAGGCTTCGGACCAACGAAGCGCTACTGGAGGGAGGGAAGCGCTGAGCCCCAGGAATCCTGTCATGCGCCTCGAGGCGCAAGGCGGCTCCCGGGGGCTGCTTCTGGAAGGCTGTGGGCCGCGCTGTCCCAAGACACGTGCAGCAGTGTGCGGCCTCATCCCACCCCGTGTGGCCCTCGGTAGACGGGCAGGGCTGTTCTGGCGGGGCAGCGGCTCTTGACAAGGCAACCTGCTGGCTGGGGGTGCGGGACGTCCTTCCCGATCTCGCTGAACGGCCACTTCTCTTCGCCCGCTGGTGATGCTGGCGAAGGCTGACAGGAGCGACAGCCCAAGAGCCTCTTGAGGCCCACGGCTCTCCACTGCTGTTAGACCAAGGCCTGTGATGTTGGGAAGCTGCTGTGTGTCTTCCTGGTTCCGTATTGTCCTCACGTGCTGCCAGTGCCTCTCTGGGCTGTAAGGCAAGAAGCCCCACCTGGAGGTGCTGGGGACTCAACGTGGGACCTTCCCCGTGCAGAGCGGGAGCTCCGCCTGCCCCTTTCTGTCCAGTTCCAGGGCAATTCTGGTCCTGCCCGCAGTCAGAAGTTCTGGCTTGGCTACCCCAGTAGGGTGCCACCTTGGACGCCTCGCCTCGGTGGATGCAGCCTCTGGGTCTCTCATGCTACCTGCCAGCAGCCGGTCTCTGCACCACCCCAAGCCTGTCCCTGCTCCGGGGACGTCCCTCGGCCCTCCGGTTCAGACTGGGTTAACCTGCTGACCAAATCCTTCATTTCCAGTTCATGTGCCCCTCTTCACCAACAGGGTGCCTTCGACCAGCGAATGAAGACCTGGCAGCGCTGGCAGGATGCGCAGATCATGCTGCAGAAGAAACGCGAAACGGAGGCCAGGCTGCTGTGGGCCAACAAACCCGACAAGCTCCAGCAAGCCAAAGACGAGATCTCGGAGGTGAGAGGGATGCCCAGCCCCAGCATGTCCTCCCTGCCCCCCGCCTGCCCCCGCGGGTGTTGCTGGACTGGCTTATCCCAGCAGCCACCTTTCCAACTTGCTCACTCAAGACTAGGCCTGAGTCCACAGCACTCCTGTTAGCTCTCCTGCATACATAAGATGCTTTTATCGAAAAAAGATGTTTGCATAACTTGGCGGCCTGTTCGCTTAGAAGCCAGTGGCACAACTGGAAAATACACAATATTTCAAAGTGATGAAAAATGCAGTGTGTCCCTCATCACTGAATTGCAAACAGAGCTTCCAAAAAATTAACACTGGTTCCCAAAGACATGCTTCCTTTATGCTTTGAAAGGTAAACAGCTGAAAGTACCACTGAAAAAAACAGAAGCTGAACTCTCCTTTCCCTCTAGGAAGTGGGGTGACCATGCAGTGCTTTTCCCTGCCAGGCCAAAAGCTGCACGTGGTTGTCCTTGGGGAACAGGCAGGCTCAGCAGCCTCCTCCTGTGCCAGGCTGATGGCAGGCCACGAGTCCTGGTTGCCCACATAACGTCTGGCCAAGCAAAGGTTTGCAGAGCACGCTGGAGCAACTCCCAAGTTGGGCAACGCAGCTTTGTGTCCTTCCCATCAGTACGATGGAGGGTGGGGAAATAAGAGGGCAGTCAGGGCGAGGCGCCCCCTCCCTCCAGGGTGAAGAGCTGCTGAAGCCCCTTTCGATGATGAGGGGTTTCTAAAATGTCCAGTGTTGTGCAACAAACTCGTATTGGGGGCGTAACCGTGAAATTGATAATGCAGGGTGAGTGGCGAGGTGTGTGCCCTTCTGGGGAGGACGGCTGGTTTTACAAAGTCAGCAAAGGACTTGTGAGCCAAATCATCACCTGTGAGCAAGCAGCGGTGCCACACTCATCGGAGGAAAGCCCCTGAAGTTGTGGGATAACTCGCCAGTTTTATCCAGAACTATTCCTGGCTTCTGGTTGGTTGGTTGGTCTGTCTTTCCTGGTGGCGTCATGTTTGAAAGATTTGTAGAGAGCAGATCCTGCCCCCTCCTGTGACAAAGGAATGCCGTGCTTTTAACAGGTTGCTTCCTTCTGCAGTGGGAATCCCGTGTGACACAGTACGAGCGGGACTTTGAACGGGTATCTGCCGTCCTCCGCAAAGAGGTGCTGCGCTTCGAGGTAGAGTGGCACGTGAGCATTATGCAGGAGAGTCTCCTTGGTTGGACACGGGTTGAGCATTGTGTAGGCTGCCTAGAGGGGCCCAGGTGCGGGGTCCCTTTCCAACAGCTTGGAACCCCTGGAATGCTGCTGGGAAGGGCCAGGTGGGACTATTGGGCGGGGTATTGAGTGAGCTTTGCTGGGATGCCATTCGTATTTGCTCATTTAATACACTGTGTACTGAAGCTGAACAGCAGTTGTTTGCATTTTGTGTCTGCAAATAGAGAAGCAGAGTTGTGCAAACACCCAAGGGGGAAAGCAAACCCCACAGGAAAAAAGGGTGTGAGGACTACATGAAGATCTCGCATCCGCTCTTCTTAAAGCTTTGGCTGCTAGCTTCCTAGTTGTGAAACAGGGCCACAGAGGCCTTAACTAGCTTTGGTATCTTGGTCTGCAAGCTGAAGGTGTGGCCCACCCCGCGGCACAAAAGCTCGGTCAGGTTCTCTTGCCAGGGCTCTTCGTAGAGCGGCATCTTGAGAGCGGCCTGGCTCTGTGGCGTGCATTCAGCAGGCAATTCCTTGTTTTCTAATCACACGTGGAACAAATGCAAAGAAATGCCAAGCTGGACTCCTGCATTCTGGTGTTTCCTAGAAGGTTGTAGTAGCCTCTTGTGAAAAATACACAATTTAAGTCTTTTTCTTTTCCTTTTTTTTAAACGTTCACTGCTGCAGAAAGAGAAAACAAAAGATTTCAGGACCCATTTGACCAAATACCTGGAAACCCTTCTACATTCACAACAGCAGGTGAGTGAGAGAGACAAAAAGCGTACACCTTCAGCAGGCAGCCATTTTTATCCAAGAGGCCTTGCAGAGCAGCGTGTCCCAGCAAGATGCCCGTGTATTTCTTGTGCCAGTCCAGAGCTTAAGAAAACCAGAGCTCCCTGTCGTGATGCACACAGTTCCCAGCACAGGGCAACCCTGCTTTGCACAGCAGAGGTGGGCTCCATCATATCCCACGCAACAGAGTGCCGCAGCTCGTTCCTGGCTGGAGAAGGATGTCGGAGCTGCTGGCAAGCTGATGCTCGGGGCTGGCGGCTTCCCCGGGTGCCGTCGGTTGTGGCCCTGGCCAAATCCTCAGGTGGGGGTTGGTGCGGTGACTGTTGCACAAGGACCCGGGTTACCCTTGCTGATGCTTCCTGTTTCTTGTTCTCCACACAGCTTGTGAAATACTGGGAAGCATTCCTACCGGAGGCAAAAGCCATCTCCTAACAAGGCCAAGCGAGCTCCCGTCCCTGGACTGACTCTGCCTTTACTACGTTACACCTCTTGGCCTTTCGGACAGATCCTGCAGAGCTGATGAGGCTCCTCCCCAAAGGAGCAATGTCCCCAACTAGTAACTCTTCTAACTGTATATTTTTTTCATTTAGGTTCATATACACATATATATTTTCCTACTGAAGAGAAACTAGTTTCCTGCTTTTGCCGAGACCCACAATAGATAGCTGAATGTGGGCAGGGGTTAATGCGCACTCTTTGGACTTTGGTATCGGACTAGGAACGCTTCCTGACTCTTCCAGCGCAATGACAAATATGTAATAAAACTTTAAAAAGCAAAGCACAGCGGAGAATTCCTGTCTTTTAGTTTTGGTCTTCCTGGCTAGAAAGTGTAAAGGAAGAAAGGGTGATGCTGACCCATTGCCGTGCTCTGGAGAAAACGGAACAGAAAAGAGTGGTGTTTCCCACACTCTGAGCATGCCTGTGGACACCAGCTATGTTGCAGCAGCCGCTGGGATTCCTTCCTGTAGCCCGTGCCTTTGGGTCGGGAATGAGAATCAAAATGCCTTCCCCGCCATCGAGGAAGCACTCCTATGAATCACCCCCCTTCCCTGTGCCCAGCAGCAGCCACGCCTTGGATGACATTTGCTATGAAGTTTTGCATTCTTTTAGCCCACCACTTTGCACCTAGACTTTAGGAGCATTCCTTACCCATTTGGAGGCCTTGAAATGATTCCCCACCCGACCAGCAGCAGGCCTGATTCACAATCAGTTTGGCCCTTAAAAGCCCAGTATTTTCAGTATCCTAATAAACTCAGTAGACATCTGAATATATTAAACTCTTTTGGTGTTAAAGAGGAAACTACAGGCTTTGTGTTGCTATGCCATCCTACCAGATTTGCTCAAATCTCTGGCCCTGTCAAACTCCTGTTCTTCAAGTAAACAGGCAAAATCTACTGCAGCAGCAGTTCTTGGTAGGAAAACCTGCCCCTCCTTTTTGTATGCTCTTGTTGGCACAGAATATTGGAGGGGGACTTAAATTCCTCAGATGGCTGTGTACTTTGCTCCAGAAAGCAAGAGCTCCTAAACTTGAGATCAGGTGGATGCACTGTAAAGAGTGGGGTGGGCATGCACCTGAGGAAGAGAAGGATGGGGCTACGGTGGAATTCGTCTGAAGCGCTTCGGCCACCAGCCATCCAATTCATCTGCAGATGAATATAGCAGGGATACCCTGATGCCGTTCCTGCAGAGATGGGGAGAACTGGACTGTGGATGCTGTGGAAGGCACATGCATTTTATCTTGGACCCTAGCAAGGTTGCTGCTGATGGAAGTTCTGCTCTGCCCCTTGCTTCAGCACCTTAAGCATATGTGGACCTTTTTAGCAAGGGCCATGCCCAGCTTCCTTTCTCTCCCCGCTGGGGAGCACTGGTTTTTTATTTTTCAAATAGTTGCTTGGCTTTAGAAATTCCCATCCATGGCATGTGGCCACTTCCTCTTGGGGGGAAAGCAGGAGTGGCCAGGATGCAGGGCCAGACATCCGGAGGCCACATCTCCCTGCAAGGCCTAGCCAGTAGTGAGGGATGCTGGTGTTAGGAAAAACATACAGAGTGTCATAGGTTGCTCTCCCTGTCTTAAAGGGAAGAAGTCTAGTTTGCACGTCATGAATTGGTTGTACCTACTACAAATGGAAGTGGCTGGAGTTACTTTCTGATTTGTCTTTGCCCAGAAATTTCTAGAGTTATTTCTATGGCTTGTCAGAGCTCTGAGTTTCAGTGCAATGGCAGGACCAGAGCTTGCCAGCAGGGACACCTGAGCAGTGTGCTCCAGTGTGCTAACCCTGTCATGGCAATGAGCTTTTTTTAAAAATTGCAGCTGGTTTTGATGTGTAAACCAGATTGCTGCAGCCAAAGAAAATATCGAGGCCACCAGTACAGATGAATGAAAGCTGCACTTTCCTAATCTGCTGCAGTTTACCAGCCCATTTCTTACACCCTAACCCTAACCCAAAGCCATCTCAGTGAGTTACATGAAAGCATAGCAAAAATTTCAACACGGAAAATACAAAACTATAAAGTCAGCATTTAAGTGCTGCACAAGCAAGTTTAGAATCTGAAGTGCTTGGGAGCATCTTTGGTGCTAAAATGTCTAGGCCTAAGAGGGGACACGCACACATTTAATTACGGTAACAGCATTCCTTAAGCTGAAAGCCGCCACCAAGAAGACCCTCACTCTCATAGCCACATGCCTCAATTCATTGGCAAGGGGCACCTGGAGGACGGCCACTAACGGGTACCTAAGGATCTGGGGTGCTCTATGTGGGAGACGATGCTCCTTTGAGAAATGTGCTTCCAAGACACTTCAAGGTGGAATCACAGCGAGCCACTGTGCTGGTGACCCACACAGCTGAAAGAGGCCTAGGAGGCCATCCAGTCCAGCCCCCCGCCCCCCTCAGCGCAAGATTCAGGCCTCCCGCCCAGATTCTCACCAGGCCCGACCCTGCTCAGCTTCCAAGCCTGGGCGGGATGAAGCGCCGAGCTGTGGCCAGGGCGCCCATCCCACCGTCTCTCAGGCCGGGCCCTGCCACCCTTCCAAACCAGCTAACCCTGTGCTGGCCCGTACCTTCTGCTCCGAGGGCGCCGGCTGCCCGGCCTGAGAGGCTGAGCTTCCTGAGGTGACGGGAGGACACGTGTCCTCGGCCGCTGTTCCAGAAGGCTGTGGCGACCACCGCATGCCCGTTTCATCCCGCATTCACGATGGTGCCTGGCCGCGACGCTGTTTGAACGGGGCGGCCGTGCAGACGCCTCAGGACACGCATCGTTCTTCTTGCGCGCCCCGGCACGAGCAGCGCTCCACACGCGCGGGAGGGCGGCGCAGGCCCCGAGGCCCCGCTGAGCCCCGAGCCTAGCATGCCCCCGGCCCCGGCCAAACCCCGGGGGAGCAAGCGGCCCACCTGGCGCCTTCTCGACGGCAGCTGACACAACTCTGGCCTGGGGCTGGACAAGCGGCCGGGGCCGGGCCGGGGGCCGGCGCGCGCCCGACGCTTCTCCGGCGACCGGGCCGGCGTCGTCCTCGCAGGCACAAGAGGCCCTGGCGGCGGC
>NW_025336308.1:3339984-3343463 GCF_004798865.1 Varanus komodoensis
GCGGCCGGGCCGGCCCCGAGCGCGGAGAGGGCGCGCACGGTGAGTGGCGGCGCGGCGCCGCAGGGCTCCCGCGCGCCGTGTCCTCTCCTGCCGCGGAGCTGGGCGGGCGCCCCGGGGGAGGCCGGCGGGCAGGAGGCGGGGGCCTCGTGCTGGCCGGGCGCGGCGGCGGAGGGGCCCGCGGCTCCAGCGGGACGCGGCCTCTTGGACGGTCGGGGCGGCGGAGTCCATTCGCGCCCAAGCATCGCCCCCCCGCGAGGCTGACGGCGCCGTTACGGGGGCGCGAGCTCCGGCGGCCTCACCGCGGCTCCTCGGGCGCTCGGCGGCCAGCAAGCCGGGCGCTGCCCGCAGCCGAAGGCGCAGAATGAGGCCAGAGGGAGAAGCAGTGCAAGAGATCGCGCGTGCTGCACACTCACTCACCCTTCACGCCTAGCGTGAGTAACTGCAGCGGCCCTCCGACGAAGGGCGTGTTGCCGGTCACACCTGCCGCGGATTTAAAGACAAAGAGGCGCCTCCGCCCGGCCAAGGGGAGAGAGCTGAACTTGTGGGTTGCTCAGCTCAGCTCAGCTCAGCTGCTGCCCCTCTGGAAATTGCTCGGGGAAAGGCCCTTCGTCGGGGCATCTGCAGTGGACGAAAGGCTGAAGTTGCGCCTGGAGCTTGCGGCGCACAGTGGGCGAAGCTCGACTCCGCGGTGGCTCTTGCACGGCGCAGCCCCGCGCCAGGTTGCGCGCTGTTGCGCGAGGCGGCTGGTGATGCCTGCCGTGCCCCCTCGAGGCGGTTCTGCAATCTGGCTGGAAGCGCCTGTTTGCTTCAAGGAGAAACTCTGCCTCATTTGAGGGAACATCAAGTTTGGGGGCTTGGATTAATCATGCCTCGAATAGACCCTCTGGCAGACTTACCCTTGGACTGCAGTGGGTCTGCAGTTAGTGTAACTAAGTCCTGGTGCAGCCCAGCACACGGCACAGAAATTGTCGTTCTCATCGTTCTCACGCCAAGCTGGGTGATGGAGCCATCTGGGCCGGCATTTCCAAAAAGGCAACATGGCATCGGACACCTGAGATTCAACCTGCAAGTAAAATATGTGCTCTGCCACCGAGGTATGATCCTTCCCTAATGAATCTGATGACTTTCTGAAGCAAGTTTCTAGACCTCATTGCAATAGTGATAGGCCTAAAGTTTTGTGACCAGCACTTGGTGAAAGGGGAAGGCAGCCAAGTCTTCCACTGATTACAGGTCAACGTCTTGCATAACTATTGGTCCTCCTTTTGTTTCTCTTTCCCTTTCCAACCTTTCCAGTGGCTGCCAGAAGTGAAATAAAATGTAAAAGGACAAAAGGACACACACGCTTGTGTAATGCATTGTAAAAGACCACACCGTGTTGTTTTCCAGGTTGCCCAGGGCACACATCCCTGGCCAAGGCGAACTTCTTCCTGATTGCGTGTGTGCCTAATTGTGGCAGAAAACTCTCAGCTTCCCTGAGAATGGTTCGTGTGCTCACAGCGCCCGAATACGGGTTGACACGCAATCATTGAACAAACAAATCAATGCCCACACTCTGCTCTTTTTCTGTGGGAAAGGAGCATGAAAATAAGTCACAGCTTATTTTTGTTGTAGCTAACAAGATAAAGCATGAATATCAAGATGCACTCCAAGCTTTTATCCATTTTGCCTTTTCCTCACTTCTCCATCTGTCTGAATCTCAAGAGAAATGGTAAATTCCAGTGAACGATTCAGCAAAACGCCTCACGACTGGTTTTCTGGAGTTGCTCAGTCCACCTCCCCCAAGTCCACCCCCAGCTGGCGAGTCTGTTTTGTGGCGAAGGGGCTTCTTGTGGGGAACGTCGCGGTGACCAGCAGGAAGTCTTGATGGCTGAACTGGACTCGGTCAACCAGCCCTTGTTTTGGCCTCGGAGCCGATCCCCATTACCCCCCAGCAATGCAGCGTGTGGACATGGGGGGTCTTGGCCACCTTTGCAGAGCTACTGGTATTAAAAATACCCTCAGAGGAAACGGGTGGCACAGGAGTTGCTCACCGTGAACCAGCCACATGCTGGCGGTAAAAACGAGGCAGCCCCGGCAAGTGCGGGGAGGCTTTGGGGTGTGGGGGTCCAATGACGCGCCTCTCCGTGCTGCTGCAGGTGTTCCGGGTGGACATCGTTTGCAACGGGAGGAAACACTCGACTGAGAAGCGCTACAGTGAGTTCCACGCGCTTCATAAAAGGGTGAGTACCAGGCCCAGGCCCCGAGGGCATGCCTCAGTCCGCAGCGCTGCTGGAGGCACCTGCCAGCCTCCCCTTTCCCCCACGGCAGCGGCAGGGGGTGGGTTTCCCTGTCACTGCTCCGTTTTAGAGGCGTTCGGTCTGGAACGGGCCATGCGCTCTGCAACAGACCGGCCCGACACTGCTAGAAGTCTGTTGATACGGATCAACGCCACTTCCTGATGCTCCAGGTTTCTTTGGGGACTGTCCCAGTGAGCGCCACATTTCCAAATGTGTCCCAGGACCGCTGCATTGGCCTTCCCCAGCCTGGTGCTCACCAGCTGTTTTAGGCTACAACTCCCTGTACGCCTGACCACTGGCCATTTTGGCTGGGGCTGACGGGGGCTGGGAGTCCAAAACACTGCAAGAAAGCCAGGCTGGAGAAAACCAGACAGGGCCCACATGGCCACCCAGATCTGCCTGCCTTGGGGAATGAGAACCGGCACCTGTCTGGGCTTGCAAGTGCTCACTTTGATCCGACACAAGAACCGGAGGATGCTGCTGGGGCAGATCTGCTTGCCAGATACCTCCGGGGAGGCCAGGAGCAGGACTCATGCACGACAGCTTGGCCTGCCCAAGGTGTGGGCAAAGCACAAAACCTGCTGTGTTGTTGGACTGTGGCGCCCTGCGAGTGTCAGTGCACTCAATGGTGCTTTTGTGCGCTCCGTCCCAGATCAAGAAGAGATGCCGAGTCCCCGAGTTCCCGCCAAAGCGAGTGCCCAGGTGGATGACCAAGGCGCTGGAGCAGCGGCGCCAGGGCCTGGAGGCATACCTGCAGGTTGGTAGTGCAGCTGGCTTGCAGGGCCCCCAGCCTGTGCTAGGAGAGTCCTCCCTCCAGCTCCGCGGGAGGAAGGCTCACCCGGCTGCTTGCTCTCTTTGCCCCAGGGCATCATCCTGTACAACAGAACGCTGCCGAGCGAATTCCTGGACTTCCTGAAGCTCTGGCACTTCCAGCAGGACTCCCAGAACAGCCACCTGGAGTAAGTGCTCTGGGGGCGGGGGGGGCGGGAGGGGGGCACAGGGCACCTCTTTTCCCCTGTGGCCATCAGCCTGGCTCCGTGGAAGCCGTGAGGTTGGCACTTGACACCTCTCTGGGTTCCACCTGCATGTTCTTTTCTTCCCTTTTAAAGCCTTTCCAACTTTCCATATTTGGCTTCCCCAGCAGCAGAGAAAACGCCACACACACACACACACACACACACACACACACACACACACACACAC
>NW_025336308.1:3343563-3468903 GCF_004798865.1 Varanus komodoensis
GAGAGAGAGAGAGAGAGAAAGTGCTTGCACACGCTCTGGCAGAGGAGGGTTGTCCAGGCCCTTTTCTGGTCCAGAGGGCAGGGACAGGCAGGCACTGTGGGGAGACGCAGGGCCACCTCCTGGAGGCAGTGTCCACTTGCAGGGGCGGCCCTTCAGCTGCACTGCAGGCGTCCCCGTCCCGGGCAGCTGGGGCCGACGAATATCCAGGCATGCCTGCTGGCCAGCTCCCTGGGCTCTCCCACAATGCCCTGCACTCCTCCCAAAGGCCTCGGTTCTCTTGGAGCAGACACGTCCAACCTAATGCCCTCAAGGTGTGCTGGACTACAGCCTCCATCATCCTCGGCCAGCAGGCGGGTGATCCTGAGAGTTGCGCTCGGAAGGAGCTGGATGGGGGAGGCTGCACCGAGATGTTCAGAGCCGCAGCTCTCGGGAGGCTCACGCTGTGCAGACCGGCTGCCCCCGTGAACGCTGCCTGCGGCATGTCTTGGCAAGGCCCCTCTGGCTCACCCCGCCTTCTTCTTTCAGGACCGGGGGCAACCTTTCCA
Organism: Varanus komodoensis; assembly: GCF_004798865.1. NCBI lineage: Eukaryota > Metazoa > Chordata > Lepidosauria > Squamata > Varanidae > Varanus > Varanus komodoensis. The sequence goes on from NW_025336308.1 coordinate 3,344,109, forward strand.
CGCAGGATCCCAGGCAAGTGGCTCCGTTGTCCCAGTGCTGTGCTTCTGTGGCCGTGTACTCTGCATGGGGGGGGGGGCCCTCTGAGGAGGGCCCTTTGCTAGGTCTGCTTCTCTCTTTCCAGCCTTGGTGGTCTGCTCTCTCACCGGCCCGTGATAAGCTTCCGGAGCGATCTGTACACACTCCCACCCTCCACAGGTAAGCGACTTTCTGGAACAGAACTTCCTGGTAGATCAGTGCTCTGGGCTGCGGGAGTTTGGGATAGGGTGGAAAGGAGCAAGACGCATCCATTTCCGTGCCTCTGTGAGCTGGAGGCAAGGGGAATCTAAAGGCAGTTTCTTCGTTCTTTTGAAAAGTATTTTGTGAAACCCTCAGAGCAGGGGTGGGCAATGGATGGCCCTCAAACTCCTCATCCACAGCCCTGGTCAGCAGAGCTAATAGTGAGGATGATGGGAACTGTAGCCCAAGATGTCTGGAAGGCCCCAAGTTGCCTACCTTCCGATTTATTGTGGAGCAGTTCGCTTCTCGTTCAAGGTACTCATGGAGAACACGGTTCGTCAGAGAGCGTGGCCCGCTGCCCCTCTGGCAGCAGCAGTAGGGGAGGAAATAGTCCCTTTTGAAATAAAACAACTTTTTGCACGATTAAAACCTGCATCCTGCTATCGCAGCATGAGCTCCAGCAGCACGAGCGAGCGAGCGTTGAGAACAGACACTGAAGCCTTGTGCCAGGTCGTGTGTGACTGCAAGGACTGTCTCGTCCTGCGCTTCCACAGCGGCTGCACAACCCAGTGGGCCGGGCAGGTTGCTCTTCCTCCTGGGCTGCAGGGGGCAGGGCTCTGTGGGGGTCTGCCCCCAGGAGGCTGCTCCTAATCTCGTTTCTCCCCCCAGCAGGCCGGCTTCCTGACACGATCCTGAGTGGGGTCTTGCAGGGCCTCTACGCACCTGAGACCGTCTTCTGCCAGGATTCAGAGCTCTTGCTGGGACCCCCCCGGAGGCCGCGACAGACTCTGCCCCACCCCGCCTTGTCCGCTGCTCCTTTGCCACCTGTCTAGAGCATCGCTGCGCCACTGCGGAGCAGCTCTGCACTGTACCCCGAAATAAAAGGGGTGAAGGGGAAGGAGGCAGCCTCCTGCAGGAGGAGCAGGCTGTCCGCATCCCCCACCACAAATGCACACGTGGAGCAAAGCACAGGGAGGGGATGCTGCAGGGGGCGTCCTGTGCACGGTAGCTGCTTGCGGGCACCTCACCTTCCAGGCCATTGGCTGAGCAGCGATGGGGCCGGAGGGCCAGCCCGCCTGAGGACACCTGTCGGCGGTATCCGCAGCACTGGCAAAGGCTGCGGCTGGCGGCTCATAACCGGACGTCCGACTGCGGACTGTGTGCGGTTTCACTCGTGATTGGCAATAAAGGGCTTGGTGCCAGCTTGTTGCGCTGCGGAGCTGGGAAGGTCTGTGCCGACAGAGGGAGGAGCCTGAAGACACGGGCTGGGTGAACAGAGGTGCTCCAGTTTTGAGGGCTGGGGGGCAGCTCCTAGGCAGGCGGCTGGTCACGGAAAGACCTGCCATGCCTCGGAACCCCCTGGGGCCAGAGGCTAGGAGTTCCAGGCCTGTGTGCCTGGAGGGAGCATGTCCCTGTCCCCAGGGTGATCGCAGCTGTTATCGCGGCAGTCTTCGGACAGCTCTTGCTCCCTGGAAGGAAAGCAGAGGGCGCCCATTCGCCCGGCCTCCTCTGGGCGCTGTGCTAAAAGTACGGGCACAGGTGGCCACTGCCAGAGTCGAAGGAATACAGACGGGTCAAAGAAGTGGGGGGGGGGGCATGCTGGGCCCTCCCAGGTGTGGCAGCTCAGGACAGAGTTTTGCGGGCAGCTGAGCCCTTTCGCCCTCAACTACCGGTCACTTCCTTGGCTTTGTGCAGTTTGTCTTCCATTCTAACAGGATGAAATGGCTCCCCTGAAGTTTAAGTTGCAGTCAGGAAAAGCCTCCAGTGACAAAGGTGCCCATTTTTGGCCCCGCAAGCTTTGCCGTGGGCTGCAGCACAGCCAGGGGACTCCGTGCCTCTTCCACGAAGGCCCCTTTGCCCGCAGGCTCCACTTGAGCAGGGTGAGAGGAGGAAGCAGGGCTGTTCTGTTGGCTGTCCCCAAGAGACCTTCTCCTCTTCCCTCCCCACCTGCTTTCCTTGCGTGTTGTGCCCTTTGGGTCATATCCCCATGTGCAGAGACTGCCGCCTTCTACCAATTGCACGTAAACTGCTTCAAGACTCTTTCTGGCTGAGAAGTTAAGCTGAAGAACAGGCACATATTAACCAGAAAGGCTGGGGGGATGGAGGTGACTGTCAGGCGCGTCAGGACTGTGTCCACCACGAGCTCGGGCTTGCCTGTCCAGCTCCCTGAACGGTCCACCACAGGTGACGCGGTGGCGATGAACTGGTGTCCTTCACTGCCCAGATTACGGCAGCTGCGTCAGGACAGCCCGACTGGAGGACAAAAATGAGCCAGACGGTACTACAAAAACACAATGGTCTCCTTTATTGGTCCATGTGCTCTCTTACAAAAAGGAATGAGGAACCCAACACCTGCCAAATGCTCCGGAAGGGCTGTGCCGGCCGTGGCAGATAGAATCGGTTGTTCCGCTGGCAGCGGAGACTGCAGCCGCTGCCACTCAGCCCGAGGAGCGAGGCAGGACAACACGAGGCCTCAGCAGGAGTGTTGGGCCCCAGCCCTTTGCAAGCCAGAGCGCGATCCTGGCCCCCCAGCAGCCGCGAGTTACTCTTTGGCAATGGCGAACGGTTTCTCCACCTCGATAGTGTTGCAGTCAACAATTGTGACATCTTTCAGGGGTTTATCCCGACTGTCCGTCTTAGTGCTTTCTATCTTCCTCACCACATCCTAGGAGGAGGAGGAGGTGGCAGAGGTTTTTAGAAAATCCTTGGAGTGTGCAAATGCAGCCCCATCTCCAGAGCTTCCAGGCATGTTGGTCCCTGCACTATGGATGGATGGATGGATGGATGGATGGATGGATGGATGCAAGCAGGAAGGCAGGCAGGCAGGCAGGCAGGCAAGCAAGCAAGCAAGCTTTCTTTGACCCTATGTTTCTGTTGCCAATGTATAACATGCCGAACAGCAGCGGCCCGATACAAAGAAAATGTAAGTTCAAGGCAAAGACCTGAAAGGTCTGGAATGAGAAAGCTGCAGCTAAGCGAAGGCCTCATCTTGGGGAGGGGGGGTCAGAGGTGGGGCAGAACCTCTAGCAAGGCCCCACCTCTCACCCTCATCATGACTGATGGCAGTAAGGCCTTGAGAAGGCACCCTCCAAAGTTTAATGCACGGGGGGGGGGGGCGCAGAGCAGTTCTGTGCATCATGAACTATTCTGGCGCCTTTGACCAGTGCACAGAAACAGTTACAATGGAGTCTTCCCCAACCTGCTGCCCCTCAGATGTGCTACACTGGATTTGAACTCCCAGCATTTCATGCTGGCTGGGGCTGATGGAATGGGTAGTCTGACACACCTGGAAGCCACTGAGTCTGCTGACACTTAATGCATGAAAACTCAGCCAGGCCCGAGATGGACAGCACAGCACCTGCAGTGATGGTCATCACGTGACACCCACACGCCAGCTTGCCTCCTCCAAGGTGGCCCACCAGGCTCCCCTCCCCTCCCCTCCATCTGATCCTCGTGACAACAACCCTGTGTGGTAGGCCGAGTAGGCACCCGGCCCAGCAAGTCCCCAGTCCAGCATGCTGCCCTCCAGGCCACGCTGAGGCGCTGGCGGGGGGGGCAATGGATTGCCCTGGTTTTAGGACCCTCCTTACCATCCCTTCCAGGACTTTGCCGAACACGACGTGCTTGCCGTCCAGCCACGACGTCTTGGTGGTCGTGATGAAGAACTGGGAGCCGTTGGTGTCCTTGCCCGCGTTGGCCATGCTCACCCAGCCGGGCCCGTAGTGCTTCAGCTTGAAGTTCTCGTCGGGGAAGCGGTCCCCGTAGATGCTCTTGCCTGGCCCGAGGGAAAGCAGCGTCGGAGCAGCGCAAAGACCCAGGCCGCCCTCGCGGCCCCCGAGAGCAGCCTTCCCCAGCCACGTGCCTGCCAGACACGCTTGGACCGCAACAGCCAGCATTCCCCGTCCATGTCCTGCTAGGTGGGAACTCTGGGAGTTGCAGTCCAAATGCCTCTGAGGGCCAACAGGTTGGGGAAGGCTGGCTGAGGTCTTTTCCTAAGGTCCTAGAAGTCCCCAGCTTTTGAAGTTCGTTTCACTTAGTTTTTGTATGTCTGTATGCATGTTTCAAATTGCTGCAGACTACTTGGAGTCTTAGACACAGAGGTGGCATTAAAACATATCAATAAATAGCATACCTAATCCAACCTAAGAACAAATCCCACCTCTAGGAGCTTATTTCAGAGCAATCTTCCTCAGCTGCTTTGGGCTGTGACCCCAGTATTCCTAAACTGAGGGAGCCAGACTGGGAAAGGTTGGTTCACAGAAAGCTGGCACACCATGGGGGAAGATGCCTGGAATGTTTTCATATGGACTCAGCTAAAAGTGCTGCAGAGAAGTTCGGAGCAAATTTGGACCTTCTGGATTCTTCTTCAGGAGACTGGTGCTTGTGGAAGGAGGTGGCTTTCCGAGAGAAGGAACGGCTCTCTCAAGGCTTCGCTACCGGCTTTAAGCTACAACATCCTGGTATTTTTAGTGGTTTTATTTTTTTGTCTTGGACCATCCTCTTTGCATTGGACAGTGCTGGAACGCAAACTGTTAGAACTTCTCCAAATCTGAATTCGGCCTTTGAGCTGAAGGCGGTAGCTATGAACATCTCTAAGCAAACAAAGGCTGCGGTTGATAGACCGGGGGTGTCAAGCACCGCCCACCCCGCCACTCCCCCATGAAGGGGCTGCAGGCAAAGAAAACCAACTCGGCAGGGTATCAACACCACACAAAGGATCCTTGCCGGACCACAAAAATTCAGCTGCCATTTAGCGTCTCACCTCCTGTCCCGTCTCCCCGGGTGAAGTCTCCTCCCTGGATCATGAAGTCCTTGATCACACGGTGAAACTTGCTACCCTTGTAGCCAAACCCTTTCTGAAAATGGAAAGCAGAGAGTGAGTTTGGGACACGGGGAGGTTCTCCACCCATCTAGGGGCTGAGTCCTTCTTAGACCAATTCAGGGCCCCACAGCTTCAATGCACTGAGTACAAAATGAAGGAGAAAAGGGAAAGAAGGACTGCAAGCAGCCTTTGCTTCCTAGCAGGAAGAACGTGGGCTTTATGCACTGCTACTGAATACACAAACTGCTCCCCCTCCACAGTTGAACTTGGTGGGAAAAGCGGGTAGAGATCCAGCATTGCTGGACTCCGCTCCTGCCGTGCAGACGAGGCCCCGACAAGCCCTCTCCTGCAGGCCAGGAAGCTCCTAGTGCCTCAGGCCCAAGCAGGGCAGCACCCGACCTGAATGGAGCAGACCAGCCACTGGCCTGTGGTCCCCGTTGCTCAAAAGCCCCGCTTGCCATCCCGCATCGCAATTCTTTCTGCAGCCCACGCAAGCCAGCAAGAGTTGTCGCTACTTCATTGCATTTATAGCTTGCCTTTTTCCCTCTTGTGAGGATAAAATGGAACCTCTGGCTCCTCACAACAGCAGCCCTGCAAGATGGGTCAGGCCAAGATCGAGTGAGTGCCTGGCCCAGTGGGGTCTAGAACCAGCTCCCCAAGCCAGCACCCTCCTGACTCCCAGTGAGGTTCCAAAAGTAAAAGCAGCACTGAGATGAAAAGAGTTCAACAAAGGAGGGACTTCTGGCTTTTCTTTGCTCGCAGCAGAGAGAGACAGGGCAGCAATCCCTCACCAGCAGATGGAACACACTTGCTGTAACGCTGGCAGTTTGGCCACAGGAGATGAGGCACACCGGGAGGCCGGGCACCCGACATCCACTGGTGTCGGGGCCATCTGGGAAATTCTGGATTGCACATTTTTGGAGCATGTGTCCCCATGCAAATTAGGGTAATTTACATTCATATAGGGTAATTCGCATCAAAAAATTCAGTCCATATCAAGGTGCTACAGTGAGGAACTCAGGGCCTTCTGGACATTTTGGTCTTTAACTACGATCACCCCTGGCTAGCATAACCAGCATTAAAGGATGATGGGAGTTGTAGGGTAAAAGGTCTGGAGGACCAAAGATGCCCACCCCTGCCCTAGAGAGCAGTCTAGTTTAGCACACTTGTTTTAGCTGCATTTAGTGAACAGAGCTAGGATGCTTTTCTGGGCCTTTCATGTGATTTTCATATTCTATCCTTACATAGATTTGTTCCTGGAATGCAGAAAAGATTCATCAAAATTTTGAAGCTGCCACATTTGCCCTTCTGTTGCATTTGCAATTAACAGACATTTGCTGTTACTAATAAACTTATGAAATGGAGCATTTTCTACAGAAAAATAAAGTACTGGAAAATTTTCTGCCTCACATCACTGCTTTGCCCCTCTCAGAAGAGGTGTCCCCTTCTGGACTCCCCCCCCCCACAGAAAATTCCTGCTCCCCCTTCCCTGCTCTGCCCCCCACTGCTGCACGCGTCCTCGGTGCCAACTTCTCTGCCCTCGCCTTGCAAGCAGCCCAAACCGCCCAGCGTGCTAAGCCACCTGCAGCTCACCTCCCCTGTGGACAAAGCGATGAAATTCTCAACTGTTTTCGGAACTGTCTTTCCAAAAAGGCCAATGACAACTCGGCCTACATCTTCATCCCCAATTCGCAGATCAAAATACACCTGGAATGCAAGAGAGAGGCTGGTGAGAGGAACTATCCACACGGGATGCCAATTCCTAGTCTGCTCCCAGAGCCACCAACAGCCTGGATACAACCAATTTCAGCAGGATAAATTAACACCAATTTTAGCAAGCCTGAGACATGAGTAGTCGAGAACAGGGGAACAGCCATCAAATTAAACCACTAATTTCACTGCATTCTACACAGACTTCTGTACTAGCAATAGTGTCACAGATATTTCTTACAATGGGAAATGGATTTACCAGTTAGCAGTCTAACAAGGTAAAAATAAAGAAAGAAGGGGGGAGAGAATGTACTGTTTATATCAGGTAGGGCAGGGGTGACTTTGCATTCGCTTTTGACTTGGGAGAACAAATGAAGATAAAACAAAATGCATAATACAAAAAGCACAATAATCCACACCAGAAACGTGGTATTTCTTTAGATAATGTGTACACTGCCTTTTAACTTTTAAAAAGGATTTTTATGCCATTGAAAGCGTAAAACACAACATAAAGCAGATAACACAGCACAATCAAATCTAAAATTCTTGTAAGAATTTGTTCTTGGAAGAATATCCTGTACTTTAACTAGCAGCATTTACAGAACTTATTAATTTTACTTCTAGTCTGCCCAATAACAAGAGTTCTTGGTGCAGATTTTATGATCCAAGCAAGCATCTTTTCCCATCACCTGTTACCTGATCCCTTTGAAAAAAATCCTGGAGATAGAACCTTCTGCATGCAATGGAAAGGAAAATGGTGTCTAATACGGACCTTTCCCGGGAGGGCTGGTAAAAAGTGAAGCAGCAAAAGCAAGAAAAAATTCAGCCTAAGCACCTAAGGCCTGTGGTCCTTACCCTACCCTTCCTCTGTGCTAGAGGAAAAGAGCAGGGTGCCGGGTTCCCTTCGCAAGCAGCGATGCAGAATATGGCTGCCTTTACCAGCAGGACATGCATTCCTGCAGAGGCTTTCCTGCAAAGAACGGCGGGGGGCTGCGGCTTCCCAGGCGAGGCCAGTGGGCGCGGCCCGGCCGCCTCCCCGTTTCCAGCGGCGCCTGGCAGCCCACAATTCGCCGACCGAGCATCCTGCAAGTGCCTCGAAGCTCCCAGCATCTCCAGGAGCGAAGATGCCGAGCCTTGCGGCACGGGAGGTCTCCCGGCTGGCTTACGGCATATGGACCCATGCTAGGAGTCTCTCAGCCTGCCCCGGCCAAGTAGCCACGGCTACCCCGCGAGAATGACCGAGCGACCTAGAGCCGCTCTGTGCTTTTCTGGAAATGGCCAGATGCCTCCTCCGGGAAAGGGGTGCCTGCCCCCCCCCAATACTGCACAACTACGCACAGCTCGCACAAGTCACCTTTGCGACGCTGGCGAGGCGGGGGCCTCTCGCCGGACGGGCGGCCTTCGTGGGAGCGCAGCGGCTGCGCTCGAGGGCCTTCCAGGCTCTGTTCTATCCGGCACAGGCACCAGGGCTGCCCCCAAATTCATGGTGCCTCTTACATCGCCAACCCTGGTTTTTGGTCGGAAATGCCTTGTTGTGTAAGGCGGAGGAGTTGTCATTATTACTGCTATGATAGTTGCTGGAGTTGTTACTCAACAGTTAAGTCTCCAACTTGCAAGCACATGTACCAGAGGCTAATCCCACAGAGCGCGATGGGTTATTTCCTAAGAACAGTCACTCAGATGAACAAAACCTAACCTCAAAAGCTTATGCTGCAATGAATACGCGGCTCTTTAAGGTACCAGTCGGGGAGTTTTCCTAAACTTTATTTCTGCTGCAGGTTCTCGAGGCCCACGTTGCAAAGGAAGGGGCTCTGGCGGCACGCGCATGCGGCCCTCCAGATGACCCTGGACTGCAGTTCTCACCATCCTTAGTCACCGCAGCCGACGACGAAGCAACGCGAATGGTGGTCCACCCCAACGCGAGCAGGAGGCCACGGACGGGCCCCCTTCCAGCCATACACCCGCTTGCGCTGCTGAAACTGCCCGGAGCCCTCCTCTCGAGCGGGCGCGGCGCGTGGGGTGCGCGGGGCCATTTCTCGCCGGGCGACCGCGCACAGCCGGGCGAGCCGCCCCGAAGCGTTGCGCACCGGCTGCGAAGCAACTGCGCTCCCCGCAGGAGCCCCAGCACCGAAACGCGGAGCGCGCGACGTCGGCCTGCGCGGCCTCCGAGTCCCACCGGCTCGCACCGATAGCCCTGCCTCTGCTCCCTGAGGCGACCGAGGGAAGGAGCGCCGCCACGGCAGCGCAGCGGCGGAGGCCACACACGCCGGGGGCGCGGCGGGGCCGGGGGCGCCCGGGGAAACTGGGGAGGGGCCCCAAGGCCTCACCTTGGCTGTGACCTTGGGCCCCTTTTTGCGCTCCTCTGCGTGAGTCGCCGGGAAGAGGAGCAGCAGGAGAGACCCGCCGAGCCCCAGGAGGGCCGCAGCCGCCAGCAGCCTCATCTTCTTACGCTCGCAGCTCCAACAACGCCAGCCCGGCCACAGTGCCCGCCGCGCCGCCAGCATCCGCCCCCTTCCGCTCCGTTTTTCCCCTCCCTCCCCTTTCCTGCCAGCAATGGTACAGCCCCGAGCCGGGCGGAGCGAATTCCTCAGCGAGTGGGATTGGCACGTTCCATCTCCAGAGGGGAGGGCGACTCAAGCGCGAAAACGGCAAGCGAGCAGCTTGCGACAAAGGAATGCCACGTTTTCAGTCTCGTATTGAGCGGCCTGCTCAGCCAATGGGAAGCAGGCACGGGGTTGACGACGGCGCGCCGATTGGGCCAAGTGGCAACAAAGGAGAGGCAGGAGGGCGGCACTTGCGGCAAGACTACGATACCCAGAGAGCAGCGCGCGACACGCACGGCGTTCTTTCGCCTGTAGGGGGCAGTATAACCACGCGGCACTTCTTTCTTCATAGGCTGGACTGAATGCTTGAGAAATATGGGATCCTGACACACAAACGTTCGGGGCAGTGGAAAGAGGTGCACTTTCTCTGCGCAGATCCATGGTCCAGTGTGCATTTTTTTGCTGTTTTATTTTACAGAGGGCTGGTTTTATGCAACTACAATCCTGTGCATACTTACCCTCAATTGGAGTAAGTCCCACCAACCTAGCGCAGCTTACAACTGAGTAGACCTGTAGGTTTACTGCTGCTAGAACGAACCAGAGTGTGACTCCTCAAACACCAATAGAATTATAGGCTAATGCAACCACGATCTATCACTGGTTTTGTGAGCTTTTCTTTGAAAAGCAGTTATCTGAATCAGTTAAACTGGACTCAAAAGACAGCAACTACCAAATCTGACTTTCTGTCTCGCCATTCACATGCAAACAGACACTACTACTTACCAGGGCCATGGCATTTCAGACAAGAGAAAACACCTTTTGCAAATCATGGTCTGAAAATTGAATGTAGTATCTCATGCGCTGAAAAGTGAGCTTTTCGCCCATAAGAAGTTATGCCATGATGAATGTGCTAGTCGTTCTGGTAATGGAAGGCTCCTTGGCGATCACACCAATGCGGCTATTCTTCAGACTCTGCACTTTCTAGGCATGTTTAGGCAGAATAAAGATTCCCAGAATTCCCAGCTAGCCATGCAAGAGCCAAAGGTCCCATTCACCCCAACACAAGTTGAGATTGTGCAGATGAGCTTGGCTTGTCTATGTTCAAATACAATTTGTGTTCCAGGAATTTAATCTGTTGGTGTACATGAAGAAAGGATGGTTTGTTCCTGTGAGATTTCTTCTAGCTGGAGAATGGCCAGGCCCAGCCCTCAATCAGCAGAGCACTGTCTTCAGTCCTGCCCTAGCGGCGAGGGGCTTGTGTGGGCCGCACACATTTTGGGAGATGACACAGTTATGCACACTGCATCCGGCTGAGGGTGGGGCTCTGGTTTTAGGGGACATGCAGGCTGAGTGGGAGGAAGGGCCACGTAATGGAGGTGGGAAAGTCATGCAGAACAAGTGAGATGCAGGCTGTGACCCTGATGAGGCGAGCTCAGGAGACACGCGACGGAGAGATCACCGAGCGTCTGACCAAACAGAACAGCAGCAACTCAGAAACACGCTGATCGCTGGCAAACGTTAACAATCCTCTTATCCTCCTGCAACAAAGTGCGAGGATAAAAGCGTGGAATGCGCACGGGCTGGGTCTGTGCTTCTTGTCTACGTTCTTTGCAGACGAGTGTCATTTACATGTTTTGTAACCACCGATCAGGAGTGCACAACCTCACCACGCGGGTAGTGCTCTCAGTTTATCCCGGTCCATTTTCAAGATGGTGAGCGCAGGATTAACACTAAGGCAAAATAAAAAGGACAGCTATGAACAGAGCAAGTGAATGTTTTATTTTACATTAAAAGGGTGCAAATTGGGAAAAGGAAGAATCGAAGGTACACGACATTTCTTGCAATGTCCCATTAAAACAGGGCACATCAGAAAGATCAGTAGCAGGACCCGATTCCTGGCCAAGGGAAACCCAGCCAGGGCCAGTGGAGGAAGCCCCCACGTGGGATGCATGTAAGCCCTTATCCTGGTTGAACCATTTTAAATGCATTTGAAATGGACATTCATGTTAAAAATGCAACATATCATGTTCACTGCTGCGCCCAAGAGCAGCGCCAGGCCTATACGAGCAAAACATTGCATTACATGTTCAAAATAAAATGAGTAAAAATCAAAAGGCATCTCAACAAGGATCAGACATGTGCACACAATACTTTAAAAAAAGATTTTCACAGCTGATTTTTCTTTACAGTAACAAGAGTTGCACTCATTGTCCCAATCATCCCATTTTTAAAAGCACAAAGGCCTACGTTAAAGAAACACACATCATAAATTATACACCACGAGGTTTCCAATGGGAACAAGCCACTTAACTGCAATTCCCATTTGGGGAAGCTGCAATATTTGGTATGGTCCACATGGCCCAAACTGGTAATTCTCCTCTCTGCTTGGTTGCTGCAGAGACATACTGTCACTCCCAAGCTGCTTTTCCATCTCAAAAAGAGAACTTGTTCCAAGCTCTGCAGGATTGCCCCTATACCATGCAGCAGTTACGCAGTTTGGAAAAGTAGTTATTTAGAAAAAGTGATCATTTTCCTGAGACAGTCTTAAAAGGATGAGATAGGCCATCTAAAAGCCTTTTTCCTGCTTGCAATTGACTGGCATGTGCCTGCCGCTTCTTTGGGAGGGCATGATAAATTGAGAAGCAGGCACTAGGGACCAGGTAGTGGGAGTGCGTCCCAGTCCCTTCCAGACACCACAACCCCCACAGGTGCAACAGCGTTGTGGAATGACATTGCTGTGAGATGCTCGAGTGCAGGTTGTCACAGCACCGTTAAGCGGAGGAGGGGCATCCTGGCCAGAGACTGAGGTTTCTTCACAATAAGAAGTTTGGTAAAAGCGTCTATTGTTTGCCCTCAAAACCAAGGCCTGCTGCATATAAATACTGAAGTGAAGATTCCCCCAACTACCCCCTTCAGGCATTCATACAGTGGACAGTGGTTCCTATAATTCAAATACAACTTAAATCCCACCACCAGCACCAGCGCTGTATCTACAGTAAAAAATACTAAAGGAAGTTTGAGAAATCATTTCCATTCCATCCTCTTCCTGGGATATGCGTAACACAAAACACAGCGTGGAGAACTGCCATAGCAAATTGCACCAGCAATCTTAAAGACCCTTCAACTGCTAGAGGTGGTTCCAACATCAGGGCCTACCAAAACAGAGAAAAGGGGGGGATCTCTTGGGTCTCTGTTACTGCAGCCCAAAACCGATAATGGAAAGATGGCTGTACAAGCGAAGTGGTGGTGCTCCCAAAGGCCTGATTCGCAACGCAGAAAAGGCGTCATTTGTTCCCTCTTGAAAATTCAGTAGCATTTTGAGAAAACAGGGACTATGGCTTCCTATCTATAGGGATGTGTACATTTGGCAGTTCACTTCCATCAATCCAACACAGTCTCAGGACTCCATACAAATAAGGGGAATCCTCACTATGGCATCTGTTTGCCTTTCACAATGAAACACCACTCACAAAAAGCTCAAGAGACTTGTAGACCACAGTTAAGAATTCCATTCATCAAGGCGCAATGTACATTTGTCCTCCACTGGAAGTTACTGTAAACCACGAAAGGGGAAAGGCTCAGGCCATGTTTGGATTGCAGGGACACTGGGAAGGACCCTTTGAAGAGCAAGTGTCTCTGGGGGCAAACAATACTTTTGCAAGCTAGTTCATGGTCTATGTTTTGAAGTAGGACTAAGGCTGGACATTGAAAGGGAGCAAGATTTTAAAACAATCACGGGGTTAGGAATATTCCAATTCTGACAGCAGTGATTCTCAAAATGATGCAAGCACATTTCCCTGATATGGCTGCAATAGCTACTTTGGGAGACAATAAAAATTAGCAACTTGATTCTCGCACCTCAAAAATGCAGGCAAGGTTACTAGCAAAGTCATGCTCATGCTCATGAAATGGATCATTTAACATTCAAGAATGTGGAGACGTCAACACATGGAACTCCTGCTCCAGGCAGAGACGCCTGCCTTTCAGTGGGGCAGAAGAGCGGGGAGATCTTGAACAAGTACTTGGAAGCTCCACCTTCTAAATCTGCCCTCCCCAACATGGTATCCTTCAGAGGTTTTGGACTTCAGCTCCTATCAACCCCAGCCAATATGGCCATTGGTCAGGAATGCCAGAAGTTGTAATCCCAGATACCTGAAGGACACCATTTGGGGAAGTCTGCTTCAGATCATTACTTAAGAGATATTTATCTTTTAGTAGGAGCGTGGCAAGTTCCCACAAAACCAAAGAATATTAGAAATCAGCTAGTGGAGGTCTCAAACAGGAGTCCTGAAAAAAGACAATCCTCTCAAATAATTTGGCCCTTAATATCTGAGGAAGTGGGGGAGCAAATTGCTTAATCTTGGCCATTCTTCCTTATACCTTGTGTCCCATTTTCCAACAGTTTCAAAAAAATTCAATGAAAATGCCAGCTTTGTCCTGCTTAAGATTGGCACAGATTTGAAATAGGAAGCCTGCAGAGTAGAAAATTGGCTATAGTCTTCTCTTTAATCAAGTAACTTTAGAAAAGGGAAGAAGGGAAGAAGCAGCCAATAGATAGCTTATTGTTTCCTCAAAAGGATCAACACGATTCAGAAAGGGAGGAAGGAGGATTCAAGTTAGTGTTCAGTTACTTTTTATGAATGAAAAAATAAACATTTATATAGGAAAACAGGTTCTCAATTCAGGCTAATAAATATTAACTCATATTTTACATTTTGACCAAATATTTAGGCTCTAAATACTACGGAGAATTTATATAAACATTTACTTTTTCATTCCTAAGAAGCTAGATCTTTTGAGCAATGAAAATGTGGAAAGAGCTAAACCGTTTTCAAAAAATTTTATATAAAGGTGATCGTGGAGGGATCTGAAGGTGGGAGAGGAGCTCCCTTGTCTTTCCAAGACAGCCTCGTTCAGGCTGTAGCCTTTTCTTTGGCAAGCTCCAAATTGCTCCTCAGTGCGAGAGAACTGGGCCGTTTTGTAGAGTGCAAGAGCTGCACCCATAAATTGGACTGCCAAGTACTTAAAGGGATTGGGAGAAGGAAAATGCAAGTGCAGCTGCACTCGGCAGCGCAGGAGACGATACGAGCCAGACTCCTGCTTCACAGATGCCCACATCGCCTCTTCCCTGAACCGAGGCCTAGTCACCCCTGGGAAGCAAGGGTCACGTAGCACGTGGTACGAGAAACGTTTAAACAAAGAGCCAGTTATTAGGAAGCATAAAAGGAGAAAAATCAAAGACGGAAAATGCAGACATGATGCTTCTAAGATGCATCCAAATGAAGGGAAAGAGCAACAGGAAACTCACGGAAAGGATGGCTCGTGGGCAAAAAGCCAACCTACGTTTTGGCTCAGTGACTGGGGACAGAAAGGCAGCCCAGAGTTAAGCCATGGCGGTGGCTTCCTTTACATGCAAGTGAGATTTTTAGATCGAGAACAGCCCTACAGCCTCTGAAAAGAATGCTTGAGATAGGCAGGAACCAACTCAGTCTTGTTTCTTCTCCCCAGGCAGAGTCGTCTTTCTGCAGGCAAGGAACTCTCCCCGTCCCCCGACAAGTCAGACGGCCAGTCATGGAATCGCCTCCCTTCCCAAAGCTCCAGACTCACTGCTGATCCAAGTCAAGGGCTGTGCTGCCCTTTAGTGAAAGTGGAATACAAAATCTCAGAAGGCACACCCAGAAGCTGTGAAAGGGAAGCACTTTCAGTTTATTTTGAACATGTGGAGATCTGGGTCTCTTGGAACAAACTCCTTGAATTTCTCAAGTGATATCCAAAGATGTACTGTGGAAACTTGCAGCATCTGCTCTGGAGCACAAGACGGAGGGAACACAGAGTGGTCAATTCCCTTCTGAAAAACAAAGCAATGGTCCACCCCTTGCAGCATGTTGCTGAAATGCCCTGACCGCACAAGTGAAAGAACATCAGGCAATGCATAGGCTGCACTGCTGGAAACCAGATGCTCTTTGCTCATGTCCTGAAAGAGCCTTTGCAACGTCTGATTCGAGATGAAGTCCAGGGCAGTGGCAGCGAGCTCCCCCTCCGCCCCCCTCCCCAAGTCACACTGCTCCCTTTAAATGGACAAAGTGCCTAATTCTTTCACTGTTCATTTACAGTCACCTGTAATTGCATCCGTGACCTACCCAGAGTTCAGCCAGCTGATCTCTTTCCCTCCTGCCAGCAGAAAGACTTCTAATTCCAAGCAGGTTAGGTCAGGCACCATGGAGAAAAGTCACAAGAGGGGTATTCACTGACAGCTAGAAAGGGCAGCTGAAAATTCAAGTAAGCTTCAGTGCACAACCAACTGTGGATCTAAGAAGCCCAGGAGGTTCCAAATGGGGTGGGGAGGCTAGGTCAAGAGGCCTTGCTCTCAGACAGGAGCTGGCACCATTCGTACTCACAAGGAACACACACACACACAGCAGATGCATACATAATGCTAAAAAAAATAAAAGTGCAACAACGTAAGTTCCTCTAGAACAACCGACACTTCTGTGTAACCATTCTGAGAGGGGAGACGTCACAGAAACCAGTAAATCAAGGCAACTGGAAGAGTAGATTGCAATTCTCTCGCTGTTGGCTTCCTACCGTGGAATTCATCAGGAGTGCGATTGAGAAGGATCGGGTTGAGCTGTCCGTGCAGCTGAAACTCAGCCACTGGGAGAGAGCGGGACTGCACTCTCCCGCTCGCACCCTCTCTCCACCGCCACCTCATCCCCCACAGTCCATACAGTCCCTCTCTGCTGGTAGTGGGGAGGAAAGAAGCGTACGGAGAACAAAAGAGGGACGGGGCTTGCTGGAACAAAGAACGTTCACCAGGAACTCCCCTTTGCCAAACGGCTGCACAGAGAGGGTGGAAGGTAGCCAGCCAGCCAGCCTTCCAAGGAGGGCAACCCCATGCCTGAGAGGATCCAGTCCTGATTCCAAAAGGAGCCTCAGGCATGGAGTGAGCAAGGGAGACCATTTAGGGAATCCACCTGAATGTTTATTTGGGGATCTTCCCTCCTCTCTTTTTGGTTTAATGAGTCCCTTGTTTCTTGTCCTCTCCCCAAGAGAAGCCCCATTCAATAAGACGTGGCAGGAACAGCAGGTAAACAAAGTCCCCCAAAGACCTCAAGGAGACACCTGTCATTTCTGGCGCTGGGAAGACTTCTTCCGTTTCCTCTTATAGAAGCAGCAGCACCTGGAGCACAAAGAACACAGCAAATCAATACAGAGCACCGCAGCCTCCGGCAAGCCCCTTCCTTCCAACACAACATTTGGGATGGGGTTAACGTCTTCACTCTTGGAAATATGGAATGGGCATGCCCCCTGCACCCACCCTTTCCTGCAGAAAACACCCCCACAAACTAAGGGGCTGGACTTTTCAGTACTCATCACCACAACAATGCAGGGACTCATGCAATTAATTGTTTCAAGGGTTGCAACAGCTTCCGAAAGTTACCGCGACCCACTAGAGCCTCCAGCATTTTCGCCATCTTCCACACCAACCACATTTACAGCTGGGAAGATAAGCACGGCAGCGCCAGGCAAAAAAAGGCACGATCCGGCAGGCCCCTTGGGGAGCACGGCACTTCCAGAACAGCACATTTTTAACCACGCATGTCTGCACATATGTTTTTACTAGGCAATAAACCAAGGCCTCATTTGGACAAGTAGGATGCTTTCAGACTAGAACTGTGGCAAACTACCAGGATAATTCAGAGGCATAAATACCCTTGCATGAGATGCTGCTGAAATAGATTGGACCTGCCTTACACTGGCTGAGCAAAGCCTGAAAGTGCATTAAAGAGATTGAACAGAAGTGTGAACATTACTTAAAGCAAGAGCACACGGGATGAATATCCAGCCCTAACACAGGTTTCAGTTGTCTGATCTGGATTTTTCAAAACATTTTGGGTTAATTACTAGGGCAGTGACCTGAAGAATCAGTCACCTGAATTATAAAACTGATGGAAAAACAGACTTTCATAGGAAAGCGGACTTTGGACCATCTGTAAATTTTAAGTTCCTATATTTGAAAGCCCTTCCGTTCCTCAAAAGAGACATAGCTTTTGTAATACACCAATTTCACCAATTAAAAGCCAGAGTAAAATCAATCAAAATATCTGATCAAGTCAGCAGTCCAAACATTTAAATGTTAATTGCCGGTGTCTTAAGCAGCCTTTTATGTTTAGAAACACCTTCCCGACTGGCCCCCTGCTACCTGTGGTCAAAAGAGTATGGCCCACAGTCTTCCCACAGATTAGATCATTCTTCAAATGCTTTTCCTCCTCCCTTGCATGTGGCTTGCCTTCTAACCTGGTCCAACTGGACTTGTTTGGCAAAATGTTTTCTACCACATCAGTTTTCAGCCCATGTCTTAGCTCTACATTCCCTCCTCCATTAGTCATCCAAATACAATGAAACAAGAATATGAAGACAATTTTCTTGACTGCTGGTCATCTGCATCACTGAAACAAGGACCAGGGAGGGTGCTTGAGTTTTTTGAGAAAGAAGCCAGAACTGAAAAGTCTATGCAAAACAAGAAGCGGTTGCACTGGTCCCACAGAGCTGTGCATGAGGTAGGCAGTGGTGGCAGGTAGAGGCAAGACCCTACACTCTGATGGATTGAGCAGCAATCAATATTCACACACACACAACTGATAGACATATTAGTGCTTCTTAGTGTCTTGTCATAGCCTGCCTTATAAAAACACAGATGTGATCCTAACAGGCTCCTGGTGGCATTAGCAAAACTTTGTGTCTCTGTTTCTGGGGCATTCTATCATCTATTTCAAAAGGGGGAAAAACACTTAAAATGAATGAAATGTAACAACAGCATCTTTTGTCTGTTTTGCCCCCACCCCTGCACCCTGGAAGTGAGTGGTTTCCTCCAGCTTTGATAAAGGAAAGTAATCTAGGGGCAACGGGAGACATCACGGTTGGGTGAGGGCGGAAACTGGTGGCCTTCCTAAACATTAGTTAGTCCAGCAGATTATAGTCAATAAGGTATAATCTGACATCAGTCCTATGTAGCCACTTTGAAATGAGGAGGACCCCACAGCCCCACAAGAGGGACTATGAAAAAAGAAGGACAAAGGAGTCCCTTAAGGTGCAAATGGTAATTCCAGCTCATGAGTAACCACTATCCACATTCCAAGTCTTGCCAGAACATTTCAGGATTCATAGAAAGTCTGCATCTTGAAAGATTAAACTGATAAGATTAAGCTAATACAGAGAATTAAATATTCTCTGTAATTAATTCCAGATGGAAAGTTTGTATCCTGGGGTCCATTTCCTTTATTTATTATTAGGGAAGGCACTTAAAGAATATGATCCCACAGAATAAAAGTGGATAAAATCTCAGAAAAACAACTCTACAATAAAAGAGAAAGGGGACAGATCTAGGTTTTGACATGGTGTATTTTAATCAATGATAAAATGAACAACAGACATGAAGGAAGACGTTCTGCAAAACCTGAGAGGCATGCCTGAAGCTAGGGGTGGCTTATGCCGCACAGATGGCCTCCATTAAAGATGACACAGGCGGGATGGTTGGCAGTACCAGACAAACCAGTTTCTTATGAGAAGCCTGGAGTGGACACTGGGTGGCCTTCACCTATGAAATGAATTCACTATGAAATGAAGCAGAGACACAGAAGTCACACAGGATGACGCAATATGGGAGATACTCCTTAACACACCTGTCTCCCAAACTCTGTGCTTGCATCTATACCGCAGGTGAGCCACTCCAGAGGACTGGGGGACTCCACTGCCCCCCCCCCCCCAGGGGCCACGCTGCTGGCATTACAGTGATTCTGCTGGGAAACAAGGTGCATCAAGAGCGCGCTCATGCCTCCCGCCACAAGCAGGCTCTCCACAGGCCACCGAAGAGCTGTCTGGCAAGCCGTGAGGAGCCCCCTTTTACAGTGACATGGGACATACGGTCCTTGCACACCCTGGTCTCTGCACATGCTCTTGGTGTGCTTTGTTTCCCAAAGGAGTTGCTACAGGTGTGGCAGAAGCAGCTGCACAGAGATCGCTTCTACTGCACGCGGTGCAGCTCCCTTCCCTCAGCCTTCGCACAGCCACGGATATGCTGCAGAAAACGTTCTGCTTCACAAATGCATCCATGGCAATGGATGGGTATCAACTGCAAATACAAGCTTGGCAGTTTCAAAGCTGTAATTAATACTGTGCAGGTGATGATTCATTTATTTATATTTAATGTCTATACCGCCTAACAGTCAAAGCTCTCTGGGCGGTTCACAGCACCATATTTAAAAACAATATAAAATATATCAATTATAACACACTAAGACAGCATAATACAAAATTTAAAGCCAAATAAAAACAAAAAATGAAAATATCTATGTTAAAGAGGTCCAGCTAAACCCTGCCTAATACCCAGCAGGCCCCAGTAACTAATCAAATGCCCTGCAGTAGAGGATGGTCTTTACCTGGTGCTGCAAAGATAGTAAAGCTGGTACCAGGCAGGCCTCAGTGGAGAGCTCCATCCTTAAAGGGGGTCACACCACTGAAAAGGCTCTTGTCCTTGTTGCCACCGCCCGAGTCTCCCTCGGAGATGGCAATCGGAGAAAGGCCACAAAACGTGATCACAGTGTCCAGGTAGATAGAGGTCAGGAGAGGTGTTCTGTCAGGTATCGTGGTCCTAAGCCAGCAAGTGTGCAAGGGAATTCATATAGGTCACTGAAATACATGTACATCTCAGTATGAAATGGAACCCATTGGTAGTGACAGCAAACCTGAAGGTGCCCCAGCAACCAGAATGGAAGAGAGCCGAACTCTAACGAAACAGATAAGCAGTTATCACTGTATTCTGCACAATTCTTTGGACTGCTAAAATTAATTGGAACAGCATTTCCCAACCTGGTGCTTTCCAGGCCAACTGAAGGATGCTGAGCCCTGTAGCCCAACCTATCTAGGGGATAATAGGTTGGGGAAGACTGAATTAGTAAGTCTACAATTTTCAGTACCATTATTGCTTGCATTTAAGCAATAAGGGAAGCATGCTCTTTTGTCACATTTTTAGAAATACGTGAATAAAATTTCTACATGATATACTTTTAAATCACATTAAGTGTGCTTTAGTTTTTTATTTCAAGTAATTCAGATCACAAACGTGTGACCTACTGAGACAAAAAAAAATAAAGGCATGGGGTGCTTTTTTAGAGCTGGTGTCTATTTGAGGCCACATTCCAAACTGGCCACATGCAGAGCATAGGCGTGGTCTCTCGCAACTTATTTGATGTGATTCCATACAGCAGCATCCATGTATAAGGTAACCTGGATCCCTGCATGATCAAGATCCCTATCCCAAGGGGCTTACCGTGTTTTTTAAAAAGCACAGACACAAGGAAACCTATTTCTTTTGAAGGGCAAAATTTGTTTGTTCAGCTGTTCAGTAGCAGGAGTAATACAATTTACCTATTTATTTATATTTATAAAAATATCAGTATTTATATCAATATTTTATCAATATTTATATACTGCCCCATTCTCAAACTGAAAACACAAGCAGATTGTAAGCTGGATGCTGCGTATGAGGTCCTTCATCTCACTGACACCAACTGAACCTCCTTCGGAGGCGGCAATCAGAGGCAGGTCCCAGATCGTGATCATGGTGCCCAAGGAGACTGTGGCTGGGACAGGTCTTTTGTCCAGCATTGCTGTCTCAAGCCATGCAGGGCTTCATGGACTCAAACCAGCACTTTGACTGTTATGGTTTGATAAAGACCAGAATCTGAAGCATGAAGCAGGCCCTTTCTCAGGAAGAAGCATTTCCTACTATAACAGTTGCTGAAAGGCTATTCCAAAAAGCTCACGGACTATTTAGAGCAGTGTCTAATGGGGCCTGAGATGCTGCAGGTGACGCACAATACTAGGGAAGCCACTGCAGGACACTCTGAATTCCAATGAAGCTCTTGAAACTTCATTATATAATGGCAAATACACAGAAACACAAACACACACAAACTGGAGACTGGGGTATATTGGACGATACAAAATAACTATGACTTTTATGGAGCACCTAAGAGTGTTAGTTGTCCCTGTTTTAAAAAAATTCATGCCCACTTGTTTTTGTAGTTTTTAGTTTAAACATTTGCGTCTAATACACCTCTCTACACTGGGCATGAAGCCTTTTCTTTAAGCACCTGCCGGGCAAGCGATTGGTGGCAGCCTGTGCTGTGAAGGTCAGCAAGCCGGGTGGGGAGGGGGCACTCCGCCCCTCTTCCATCAGCCTGCTCCTCTTGCCATGCCTCCTTTTCGGGGGTCAGCATGAAACACAGGTTAGTTAAAAGAACGTGCAGGGTCATAAACTTTGTCGGATGATCTGCAACGCTGCTTTTTCCTCCCAAAATGAAAGCAAGAGCTCCAGCATATTGTAAGCAAAACCCTAAACAGAACAGAATGTTTGGGTGTGGAAGTTCTGTTTCTTCTTCAGGAGCTTCTGGGCAGGGACCAAGGTGTGCACTTGCACACTCTCTCCTCCTCTGCACCTGCACCCCTGCCAAGACTTCCTAGCTCATTAAATCGGGGGGCGGGGGCATGTACACAGAGCCTCACTGCCAGGAGCAGCCAAGAAGAAGCAATATAAGGAACACTAGTTTAGTAGCCAATAAAACTGAAAGAGCAGCAGCACACTTAAAGTAAAAAGTAAAGGAGAGTTCAACCTCAACCATTTCTCTCTTCCCTAAGGGCACTTTCAATATGACCAGGCTGGGAAACTTGTGGTCCTCCAGTTGTTTTGGCCTACAACTTCCATTATCCCAAACTGTTGTCCATGATGGCTAGGACTTGGTCAAGTCACAAAACAGGTACAGAAAAGTTATCTTGGGCTGCTCAGAGACCTATAAACCAGTTGCCACATTTCTCCCTACAGAGTACAGGAAATCAAAAAAAAGGTGACTAACTGGTTCTGAGCCTGGTTCTGGAGCCTTAGATTGAAATCAGACAATGGATATGGGTTTCCCAGTCAAGAAGAAATGCTACATTCATGCTGCAAAACCCCAGCTATGGAAAAACCAAAGCGTGCCCTCCCAGGCAACATTATCAGTACAAACCTGCTAAAATAATGCAGCTCCCGCAAATCAAGGTTCGCAAAGCAAAAGACCATCTCTGGATCTGTGGCAAATGCACTGCTGTCAAGACAGCTGTGCATTTTTGTTGACTTTGTCTGAGCAACTGACAATGATGCCCCTGCAATGAGCAACTCACCTAGGAAATTTATCACCTCTGGCTCCACCTCCTCACTTCACGGCATTTATCCACAAGCTGATTCATTTGCAGCTATGGTAGGTTTTTTTAAAGGCAAGTATTTGGTGGCTCTTAGGGTGCCAGTCCAAGGATCCGTCCCTGTCCCTTGTCCTAAAGAGGCCACTTCCTAACAGTCCACCCCATCTCATGTAACTTCACGTTGATCTAGCCAATCATAGCCTAGTCTGGTTCACTCCCCCTTCTATGTGAACCAGAGACAGTGACTCACCACATGTTGAGCATTTTCAGGCAGCTACAACAGACAGTGTGAGGAAAAAGAAGGAAAGAAAGACAAATAAAAACACAGAAAGGAAGGAAACAAAGCGTTAGTTTAGAGGTGAGATGGAGTCATGTCATGGCCAGTCATGCAAACATGCAGTGCGTATCTATGGTACACGCCAGGTCCATCTGCCTTCCCCAACCTGGTTCCACCTGACCTCCTGCAACAGATGTGGAGGAACACCATGATGGGGGGGGGGGGCTTCCTGAGGTACACAAAGACAAGTTTTCATTACAGCCCAAGACACTGGAGCCAGAATATCATGACTGATGGGAATATACTCTAGTGGACTCTAGCGAACATTTCTAACCTTTCAAATTTGAGGAACACAATTAGGAAAGATTGCCAGGAACTTCTAAAAACCGCTGGCTAGAACGGTCCTGATGCACATAATGTAGTGCTTTGATGGAACATGGGAGCTGATCCAAATTTAACCCCGAATTTTCTTACAAATTAATTTATAATTTGAAGAGAACTCAGTCTCCCTACATATTTTGGAAATAAAGTACACTTACTTGTTAACACCATCACTACCACCACATTATCTAGAATTCCTTATGTGCTACAGAAGAGAAAAGTAACGCTCTTTGTGCAAAAACCATAGTCTAAACTTAGGCAAAACAGAAACAGCAGCAGAAGGGAAGCCAAAATAGAAAGCTCATCATCCAATCAGTTTGTACTTAGGAGCCTCAGAGGGAAGATCCTTAAATGTAAGACAAGACATAAGTTGGTGAGGACAGTAACAGAAAGATTAAAAAATGTCACTAATTGTCAAGAAGAATGACAATTAGTGGCATTGTCCAACAAAAAGAGGATATGATACTCAAAACAGCATGGATGAGGGTATTTAGCACTGAGAGGTATAAAAAGGGAAGCAATAGTGGTATTAAGATAGCAAAAAAGGGAAACATCCAATGTTTCCCATGCATACAATAGGACAAATATAAAATTTCTGCCAGTGATAGAAGAGGAGAGAGGGAAGAAGAGGAAGTTTTTGGATAGAAACATAGATGCTGCTATTGCCAGGTCATTTCCAACTTATGGCGACTCTATGGACAAGTGCGCACAAGCATGCCCCTCGCTGACAGCCCTGCTCAACTGAGGCTGTGGCTTTCTTTGTGGAATCCGATTGTCTCATATTTGGACATCCTCCTTTTCTTCTGCTTTCAGCTTTGCCTAACATCATTGTCTTCTCCGATGAGTCTTGTTTTCTCATGATATGCCCAAAGTACAACAGCCTCGTTTTCTTCATTTTTGCTTCCAGGGCAAGTTCTGACTTGATTTGATCTTGGAGACGTTTGTTTGTCTTTCTTTCAGTCCAGGGTATTTGCAAAACTCTCCTCCAACACCATGTTTCAAATGCATGTTTGGAAAGATTAATAGCTCTACTCTTACAAGATCCCACACCGATCTGCTTCAAAGTAAGTACTAGAGTTCAGCAGGACTTGTGTGCATGAGACTGCAGTCTAAGGGTGCAATACTATGCATGTTTAGATAGAAAAATGCCTTACAGTTCTGAGGATGCCACAGCAAACCATGTTGGTTGGAAAATGTAGGACTTGTAGGACATTTTTTGTCTAAACATGCATAGGATTACACCCGAAACCCTTTATTTTGGGAGTCTTGCAAGGCATACAGAAAAAGATGCCAGCAATGCAACTGAAGTAACATAATTCACTTAAAGTAGATACATGAGAGAATTTAAGCATAAATGCTGCAAGCACAGGACAGGAGAGCCAACAGAGCAAATTGTTAAATTTTGACTGGTAGCAGATCTCTAATGTGAGCAGAAAAATGAAACAGAAGTCAAAGAAGGCTGAGGAGAGTAACAAGAGGGAAGGAGAAAAATGAACCCAGGAGGAGAACGCAAATTGACATTACTAAAGTGCCAGATTGCACAATAAGAATAAAGAGGAAGCTCTTAGATTTGGGCAGAAAAAAGTATTGGAAGTGTTCTAAGAGAAGCTTCGATGGCATTGATCTGGTAAAAATCAGACTGGAGGAAAACAGAGACAAAAAGTGAAATTGATCACAGTCAACATGTCTAAGGAATTCTGCGGGGATATCGCTGAAGAACTATCAGGACCATTTAAGGATAGAGAAATATTTGAGTACCTGAAAACCTATGTAACCAAATTATAAAAGTCTAAACAGAGCAGGAAAGCTGAGGCAGGAAAGGATGGGAGAGGATGGCAGGTTGTAAAACTGGTGGTGGTGGTGGTGCAGAAATGAACTAATTTAGAGTCAGATATGATAAATATATGCCCTCCCGCCCCCTGAGATCGGCGAAGGAGGCCCTTCTTCGTGAACCCGCTGTGAAGGATATTAGGAGGGTGAGCACCCGGAGGAGGGCCTTCTCTGCAGTGGCGCCCCACCTATGGAATGCGCTCTCCAGAGAGGTCCGCCTGGTGCCGTCATTATTTGTTTTTCGGTGCCAGGCCAAGACCTTTTTATTTAAACGATATTTTAACTGTTAATCGCTGTTTCTATTTATTGGCTTTATAGTGTTGCCGAGATGCTCTGGATTTTTAATGTTTATTCTATATTTGTTTATCTGTTTTGTAAGCCACCCCGAGGCTTTCTGTGATGGGGGAGGCATAAAAATGCTATAAATAAATAAAATGAATGAATGAAAAAGTAAACAGTTTTAAGGACACAAAGGAAGATGCTGGGCAGTGTAGAAGAAGAAAAGAGGTTTAGATGGAAATTCACTAGCAGATCGTGTCACACTCCAGCACAAATATTACAAGGCCTTTTACAGTAGGAAAAGAAAGCGGACAGGAAGCCTTCAGAAGCAAAATAATTGCAGGAAACACGCAGCAGGCATGGCAAACTCATCCAAGAAGGAAACTGAACCTGGGCAACATTTCTACTGTCTGCTAGGCATTTCAGAAGGTAATGGTACAAGTAATAAATAAATAATAAGTCATGGTTGGGAGGTGAATGGGCAAGAAAGAATAAAAAGCTGGGCAGGAGAGGCAATGTCTTACTTAGAAGCAAGAAACAGCTGAACACAGATTTTTCCTTTCCAGAGTTTACTACATTACTCCCAAACACTAATTTTAGCCCAACACTAGGCACAGTTATGTGCAATCTATTAAAACTAACAGGCTCACACATCTCTTTGTACAGCAAAAAGTTATCAGTCATTTCCCTTATGTAGCTGTACCTTGTTATAATTGTATCATGGTGCATGGAAGTTTCAGCATCTTGAAAATCCTTGACAAACCCAAAAAGTGAGGGTAAAGCTTGGAGCTACAATTTCCACAGAAAGATCAGGTGCAGAGGAGGTAGAGTACAGTGAGGCAGTAGCCACAGACTGTTTGTACTAGAAAAGAACTGTAATTTGTTCCAGTGAATATTAATGCTCCTAACCTACGGTTGCATTCCAGAAGAAAACCACTCTTCATATAGCCAGGCTGTGGCATCAGCAAAGAATGGCATATTAATAGCACCCTTGGCACACTTACCTGGGAGTAGGTCTCCCAAGACATAATATGATGTCAGAGCTAATGTGCAAGGATGGTGCTACAACAGTGACGACAGCAACAAGTTCACTACAGAAAAATTATTTCTTGGTTCCCTTCTGGGTTCTTTCTATCATTTGGCTTCACGAGAGAAGTGGCCTCGTTTAGCTTAGCTGATGCTGCAGTGCCTGCATCGGAGCAAAAAGCCCTCTTACACAGGACAGCGAAACAAGCACATAATCAGAGCTCTTGCCCACAGAGACATGCAGATATTGAGGCCCGACCAACTAGAGTGGCAGTTGCTGAAAACTAGTCTACTACTGAATCACTGGGAGGTTCTCCTGCACACAGCCCTGTATAATGTAGGAATAAAAGTCCAAAGCACTTAAATCTCTCTCTCCCACCGCACTCTCATCTAAAGGAAAATACTGACCATCTGCAGAGCAACAAATACAAAGCCCTTATTTGGGAAACAAAGTGTAATTTTTAAGTTTGCCACAAGCATTTCTTTAAACACATTAAAACACTGCCACCCTGAAGCCTGAGACGGCTATGAAGCTCTCCTTAGGGGTGAAGATACAAATGTCTGCAAAATGATAACCTGTTTCTTGGGTAATGGAGTACTAGGTGATTAGTTCCACTCAGCTGGAGATTCACACCTGAAGCACAATTAAAGGTCCTGCACACCCTTGCCCTTCCTGGCAAGTAAGCTTCCTATCCGTTCTCAGTATATGGACTCAAGCATCACAATGCCGGCCACGGAACCTGAACGAGTACCATTTGGGTTACTGAGAGAGTCACCAGAGCCACATGGTGAGTCCATCGGACTGCCACGCCTTCTGTTAGGAACCTTCTACCCACAACGACTCCTTAAGTGTGTGCTGACTCCCTGTTTAAAGAAAGGAGATGACTGCCGATCACTGGGAGAAGGCTCCACAGTATGGTTCATGTGGTGGCAACAGATCATGCGGAGTAACACTGGATGGCAGAGATGGGGGGGTGGGGGCACGGCCAAAGCATCGTTTTCCAACACCTAGGCAAAAAGTCAAAGAACAAAACCCCCTTGCGACACTCAGCAGGCAGCTTACAAACAACTTAAGATGTCCGTGGCCAAAGAAGGTGCTGATGGGCTACTCAAAATATATTTGCAAGCGTGAGTACTCTGTGCAGAACCCATGACCTCGGATCCCCAAGATGAGTGGGAAAAGGCGGCTTCGGTTTCTACATTCAATTTCAACATCCCCCAAAAGAAACTGAGCTTGTTGATGCATACACAGCATTAAGGACAGAAACCAGAGCCCAGCCTCTGCGTATGCGATTCTCAACATGTTGGAAATAATTCTGTCCAATTTGCAACACATGCTCTGGCCAAAAGCAGCATTACTTCAGCAGCAGAAATGAAAAGAAGCTGACACACCACCCGCATCACTGTGGTTATCATGCAAAAAACAAAGATCTGAAAGCAGCTTATGGATATTCGCATCAAACACAGGAACACGAAAACGTATTCTGCACACAGGAGATGCAGGGGGAGACCTGCCTGGACGGCAAACATACTTAGCTTCCTCCACTACTTCCACCTCAGTGCGGGCCGCAAGTTGTATACTGGATGGTGCTCCTGTGGGCTCATCGATGTTCAGCTCACCATTGGTTGAGCTCACCACCTGGAAAGGACAGAACAAAAAGGCCGTGATATTATGAAGCACAGTGCTGATGTTATCAAAGCTACATATGGGCCATAAAACAAACATGAAAAGTGAAATTTCCAGAGAATTTGCTGTGAAATTTTCCATCTTGGTTTATGAAAGATATAAGCGTGTAAGCCGCTGGATCTATCAGATCTTTATCAGGCTTGAGCATTAAGACTGTTGACCAATAATTGTTGTTGTTGTTACTACTACATTTTTGTACTCTCTGGGCAGCTTACAGCAATATTTAACATCACAATCCCTTGCCTCCTTCCTCCTGTTGTCATGGCCCTGCAACTGTGGCTATCAAACTAATACCTTCTGCCTGGCAGCACACCAAGGAAATCCCTTCCCGGCCTTCTCTGCATTTCTTGGGATTGGCAAAGCAACAATAGCATGAAGGTCCTGACTGCCCTTCTGACTTCTGCCCGCCCTGCCCACCCCCAGGGGCTCCTGGGGAGTGACAGGGAATTGGCACACTGAAATACTTCTAGGCAAGCACTGACTTGTTCCAAATTCTGTCTAAGGAGATCAGCTCTGCCAAATATCAACACCACAATGCCCAGCACCTCTGTCTCAGAGGTCTTCTGAGCATGTACAAATGTTTCATGTCACCACCAGCCCAACATGTTCACAGAGGCAATTCAAATGTTTCAACCTAAATATCAAATGACAAAACTTGTTTGTCTGCGAAGCAATCCACAAGGCTGTGAGGATGACAGCTGCGATGGAGAAGCAACCAAAGAGAAGAAAGGGTAATACCTGTACTGATCCCCCATGCCGTTCTGAAGCCAAGTGAGACGCCAGAAACAAAGCATTGGCCTGCCGTGTTGCTGGAATGTCCCAGTCTCCTCTACGTTCTGTTGTCGTCTGCACGGGCATTTGCAAGCAGGAGAGCAAGAAAACGGGGAAAGGCAAGGGTGAAGCACAGCAAAGTTTTCTTGAAAAAGTTCATGATCAGCACATTGATCATGAAAGGAGCACAGAATTTAAATAGCAGTTGCTAGGCATTCATTTTGATGAGACGATGCCCCCACCCTTTGCATGTAAATCAAAAGCAGCATATGCCAACATGGATTTCACAAAGAAGACAGCGCAAGCCCTTGTTTTGTCACAGATGTGAGCATGTGAAACAGAGATGGCGTTTGCACAGTGCATTAAGCAGTTCCTGAATATTACCAGTCAGTTTCAAATCAGGGATGTTGACGCGTAGGCCTGTGGGCCAAACCCTGTTCAAATGGATAAGCTGTCTCTCTCCAAATGCCCAGCAGTCATTAGGGCCACACCACCTTACCAAGTTTGGATGACAAGACAAAACATACCCAGCAAGGGAGATTAGGTAACTTGCCAGCACAGAACTGGCTCAGGAGAATAGGCCAC
Source organism: Varanus komodoensis (assembly GCF_004798865.1). Lineage (NCBI taxonomy): Eukaryota > Metazoa > Chordata > Lepidosauria > Squamata > Varanidae > Varanus > Varanus komodoensis. The sequence continues at coordinate 3,373,473 of NW_025336308.1, forward strand.
AGTTGTTTATTTGCCTTCCCCAGTCATGTCAGCGCTCCCATTACGAGTGCTCTTCCAACCACCTCACTGTCAACCATCTTTTTTGTGTTCCTGTTTAGCACTTAAGTTTCAGTAAAGTCTGAAAGCAAAAGGTTTATTTTAAAATAGAAGATACCGATTAACAAACCTGATTTCGGTGAGGCTGAAGCGACGATCGATCCCTATGCGCATGGGTTTCTCTTGCTACAGATGGTCCAGATTCTACATGCATAGGTCCCACTGGAGTGGGCTGGAAAATAAGAATAAGTAAATGAATAAGCAGGTGAGATCCAAATGGACCATCTGTGTTGGCTTAACAACTAGAAAAGTGCATTCTAAGAGGAGGGTCATGGGAGAAGTAGTTCATTTTTTCAAAGTGCTTGTTGTCAGGGTCTTACAGTAATGACCTTCATGCAGAGCCACAAATGAAATCTACCACGATTCAGCTGGCTATAGCAATGCGGACATTCACCATCTACATGAATATGGTAGCAAATGCCAGCCAGGGACCTGTTCCAGGATACTCCCATTCTCAATAGCCGAGTCTTCCTGCCATATAGAAGATCCAAGAGCCTGATATTGCAAATATCACATTTTGAAATTAAAAATCTATTGTGAGGTGCATATATATAGCATGAGTTTCAGAGCATCCTCTCTGAGATGGAAATTACTATGCATATATTTTCATTCACAGATTCAGTAAGAAATCTGTCTTTTTCCAAAGACAAGCCTGGCAACAATAATCCAAGCCTTACAAATATATTTCTTCAGATCTCATGTTATCTCTAATGCCTAGAGAGCAACTCTTTTCCTCAAGATAGCAGAGATTCTCAGAATTATAAGGAAGTATGTAAGCCATAGCCAGTAGAATACATACAGCAGACATGAGAATACGGGGACTCCACGTTCAGTATACAATCACACAGGAGAAAAATATTTTAGAATCAGTCTCTATATTCTCTTAAAATGGCAACCGAGTCTGGAAGAGTAATCTTGGCTTTCAGTCTTACCTTGCCTTTGGAAAACAAGCACAGATAGTATGGAATTTTTCTCAGTGCATACATCTGTGCTGAAATATTTCTCAAGACTCTTGCCCAACACTAAAACTGCATAACTGAGCAATTTGCATGCATCTGTCAGTTTCATGATTATTGTCCTGAAACTTCCAAGTATGTTTCCAATGACTGCAACAGAAGTGTTCCTTACTGAAAACTTATGCTTATATAATTTAGAATGGGGATAAAGCTACTGGCTTGCTATTCACAATGGAAGAGCTTCTTCATTATCAGGCACACATGTGGGATGTGCACAAGTATTTCATATAAGTGGAAATTCTGTAAGAATTGACCTAGGATAATTCTGGAATTCTGTAAGAAATCTAGTCTTGAAAAGAGAGGCTGTAATATCTTCCAGTGCCCAGCCTTACAGTTGCCACCCACAGGGACACATTAAACAGCGTTTTCAGTCTAATTACGCAATGTGGGGTGGACAGGAGGGAACAGCCATATAACATGCAAGAGACTTTTCAGCACTTCCACTAATGTGGATGTGTTAATGGACACCCAGAGTTGCAATTAGGCAAAAATATCTGTCTGTGGTTATTGTAGAGACCAAAAGAAAAAAAAGAGAGGCTGCAATCTCTCATGCCTACCTCCTCAGTGCAATAACACTGACAGCACCTGTATTACTCTATAACCTACCTAGAAAGTGCCTGATATTTCATATTATATAACAATTTTTGGAGACATGAAAACAGGTATCTACTTTTCCAAGAGAATACACAAGATATCTTATGTTTTACATTTCGAATGAAAAGATGACTGGCAATGCAACTGGCATTAAGAAGGGGTATCAGGGTAAGGGCACCAATCCAAAAAGTAATTATATATCATTCACCTATAACTTACAATTGGTCTGCCAACCCAGTCATAGGCATAATCAAAGGTGAATCCTCTCTTTTCAAATAACTCTGTGAAGATTGTCCGTAGGTAATCATAGTCTGGTCTCTCAAAGAAGTCTAATCGTCTGACATAACGAAGATAAGCAGCCATCTCCTCTGTTAAAGGGAATTAGGAAGAAGCAACATCAGACAATCTGTTCAGAAAGAAGTAGAAGCACAGTACATTTTGAAGTTACCTACTGGCCAGATTAATTCCTGAATTATAAACCTACCAAAGTGGGTGGCACGGCCAACGAACCTGTGCCGGGGCTGGATGTGCAGTCACACAACGCGAAGCACCCTTGAGGCCTTTTAGACATGTGGAAGGACACTCTCAGGTAGCCCAATGGACAACAACTTAGAGAGGAGGAAGCAGGTATGCTGGGATATCACAATTCTCTCAATGGAAAAGATCTGGTGATGTCCAAATAAAATACTCATACTATTTTTGTTTGTTTCTTTCTTTCTGTTCGGGCATATCACCTCGGCAGAGTGGCTTAAAGCACTTTGCTGTTGAAAATAGGAAGGCTCCTGACCCCACAGAAGGAAGGGATCACAAGTCGGGTTACAAAGAGAAACAAACAAACAAAATGGAAACCAGTGACTATCGGTATATTTATGTGAGGAGTGCTAGGTTCAGTTGATGCCAATGTGCCGTGACTTGATAGATGTGACAGAAATATTCAATCAAATTATTAATTTGAAGGCAGAAATAGGTTCAGTTAGGCCATGAAAAATACACTAAGAACCAGCTCTTAGCACACGCTTGCCTGAGATTTGAAGTCCATCTTAATTAAATTGGCTACATCTTGCTGCTCTTACGTTGAGGGACGTGATCCGTGCTGAACCATGCGCAGCAAGGTGACAGTTGTCAAACACAGGGCAGGGGCAACCTTCCAGTTCACTCTGACATGCAGGGCCAGCCCTGCGGTTTGCAGCCACACGACGCACACGCCAGTGTGCACGTCACTGCAGTGGTGGCTGAGCGCAGAAAAGGCTGCCTCAGCAGGTGACCAGCTTCTAGCTCAAGAAAGGATCTTTCATGGTCAATATGCCCCCAGTCTGATACTTACCTGGGAAGTTCTCACAGAGAACATCAATTGGAGTGTTCCTCTTTGTGTCCCCAATCTTCTGGTATCTTTCTTTTAGTGTATCAGCCTGTACAATGCAAAGGTGTGCAGTTGTTAAAGTGCGCATGGGGCACCCACTGACCAGTCACTCTCTCTCTGCCTTTCCCATTGGTAATATGGCCTATTTTATTTATTTATTTATTTATTTAAAACATTTCTATGCCGCCCCATTGCAATAAGCCTCGGGGCGGCTCACAACATCAAAAAAAGGTAACCATACATTAAAACCCCAATACAATAAAGCCCCAGGGTTTTACAGGGTTGTTGTGCATTCCAATAGTATACGTGAAACCATTTAAAATCTAACACCAAGTGAGTGGATCCAGATACACTGGTAAACCTCTGCGTGGTTTGCAGAAGGTTAGCAAGGGTTTCCAACTCTCTATGGCTAAGCAATTGTAAACGCACAATTCTGTCAGGCACCAGCTTCTCCCAATTACACTGCTCAAATGAAGGCAACTGAGAGTGACCAAGAGTAGATTCAGAAACTGTAAGCTCTGGTCAGTTTTGAACTATGTCAGTTCAGACTTCTTGAATTCTAAATTCTTAAGAAGAATTTCAAGATCCACCAATCAGAACTTGGTACAAAAAATACACAAATACAAATTGTTAGAACTATTTGGTTGCAACCACAACTGAGGGGGCAGAAATTTTCCTGCCCCCCTTGCTTTATCCAATGCATCTCCTTGCACTGCCCCACAAAAGAGCCATTTTAAACAACAGGTGCTTGAACTTAATTTTGTAGCACCCTGTTCGCTTGGGGTATCCTCTAAAGGAAAAGTCCTGTTCTTATGCAAAATAATTTCCAAGTTTCAAAGGATTCCACTGATTTAATGATCGCTAACAAGTATACTAATCAGGTATGTTGGGATGCACAAGGTCAGAATGTTGACTATTCTTTGAACAAATCCAGTTTAAGTCTTACGGAGTCTAGAAATTATGTCCTGGCCTGGAATCCAACATTATTTGCAATAGCCAGTGGAAATAAAAGTGCATTGGAGCACATGCAGAGTATCTTTGGAAGCAAAAACTAAAAGGGAGGACTGAAAGTGCAAAAGAACGCAAGGGCAGAACAGAATTGTAAGTAGCAATAGAAACCTATCTTGCAGCCAACTTTAACTGCTAACAGGAAAAATGCTGGCAGTTAAAACAAGAAGAAGATGTATGACTTCTCCTGGCTAATTGCCAAAATTAAGTTCCTGGTTGCCAAAGCCATTGGCAACTGTGTTGACTGATTGTTGGTCAAAGTATCACAATGGATCAGGCTTAAGGCAAAACATAACCCCCCCCACACACACACACACACTCCAGTTGGCACTGTCCAAAGTTTTCTTCACATCATGCATATTAAATGCGAACTGTTAGCAAAGGAGAAAGTAAAGATCTATGTCACACAGGAAGCATCTGCTAGAGGCGAGTTTACAGAGCACATACTTGCCTCTAGCAGATGCAATAAGGAGATACCTTAAGGCCTTGCCATGGTAAACTGCCTCGAAGGAAATACATGAACATATGTCCAAGGGCTTCCAAGTCATCCCGACGACTTTGCTCTGAAACATAAAAATACATCGCTACTTTAAGCACTAACAGAAATGCCCATTACATTCTCAGCTCCAATGCAACATAAAAAGCAGGAAAGCATTTAAAAACATGTGGGAGCACGCAGAGGACGTGTGCAAAAGAGCCCTGAGTGGCCATGAACAAGAATCTTAATGCAGGTTCATAGAATCACACAACAGAAGAGCTAGGAGGAGACGGGGTCAGCAGATGCATGCCCATGCTCAGTGTGGGCCTCCAAATTAAACCGTCCCTCCCAGCTGGCTGACCAGGTGCACTTATTCTGGGCTTTCAAAAACACATTTCTGTTTCATATACTTTAAGGGGCTTCCCACTATGAACCCATATGAACCCAATAATCAGTGAAGGATGGTACAGAAAAGCTTTTAATAAACAAACAAACTCTAGGATGTAAAGCGTGAGCTGATTCCATATCTAGGATGTGAGGATTTCAGTATGAGTCAGGAACAAAATACGCAGCATTCTAGGAAAAAACAGGATTACATCACTTAAAGCAAATTCTCCAAGAAAGATGCATGCACCTTCTCAACTGCGATAGGAACTAAGCTGTACATCTTCAAAGATGCTCTCTATGCAGTGTCAAGATAGGACTGTGGGATGGCTTAACAGCTGAAGGACTGACCTGCTGGAATCCACTTTCACCAAATGTCAGTAGTATCAAGAAGGTATAGCTAAGGAGAGTATCTTGTGCTTGGACTAAATCAAAGTGCAAAGGGAAGTGAAAGGGTTAGGGAAACTGAATTATCTAGAGACAAATGACAGTCACAACTGGACCAAATTAAAAGCTTCTGACAGGTAAGAAGGTGTAAAAGACTATGCAGTACCAGCCTCTACAGTTTAGCCTTCCTTGTCCCAACAATTATTTCACAGTTGTGAATCTATCACTTCATTTTCTGTCATTTAGTTTTGAAATTGTGGACTTGCAATTCCAGCCATTCAACTGCCACATTTCTTTAGCATTGGAAAATGCTTTAAGTGGTATAAATTATCCACCCCCCAAAAGAAACCCCCAGTGCTCATCAAAGTGACAATTAATTAAGTTGAACAAACCTTTGCCAAGATGTGTGTTGATGGACATGTATCTTGCTGTTCCAGTTAGACTTTTGTGTTCCCTGTATGGTATATGCTTTTGTGTTTCAGGATCAATGTACTCCTTGGCCAGTCCAAAGTCTATTATGTGAATGACATGTTCTTTTTTATTTCCTTGGCGGCCAATCAGGAAGTTTTCTGGCTTAACATCTCTATAAATGAGATTTTTTGAATGCACAAATTCCATTCGACTGATCTACAAAGGACAGAAGAATGAGTTATTCAAACGCTTTGAGTTACAAAACATTTGTCAGTTTTATGGACCAATAACCCAAATTAAATGTTCACATCAATGACATCATATAGCAAGGTTAGGCAAGCCAGTGCCTTCCAGATGGTACTATAATCCCTTACCACTGATCAGTCTAGCTAGGACTGATGAGAGTTGCAGTCCAAAAATTCTGGAGGGGAGCAGGTTGGCTAACCCCGTCCTGTAGTTGCTAGCCTAACAGCCAGAAGTGCATTTTTTTAATATCTATCTATCTATCTATCTATCTATCTATCTAAAGCATTTATATCCCATCCTTCCACCAAGTGCTCAGGATGGCTTACACAATATAAAATTACAATATAAAACCTCAATTATTAAAACAATATAAACAGCACATCGTGAACTTAGAAAAGGGAGGAAAAGAATAGAAAATGTGACTGTGGAGAGAGGAAAAAGAAAAAAAATCTCAAAACATCTAAAACCCTCGATTATTAAAATGATGGTTGAATAAAAAGGTCTTTACCTGGCGCCGGAAGGAGTATAACATCGGCACCAGGCAGACCTCTCTGGGGAGCACATTCCATAGTCTGAGCGCCACTGCGGAGAAGGCCCTCCTCTGGGTAGGCACCCTCCGTATTTCCTTCAGACAGGGTTCCCAGAGCAAGGACTCCCCCGCCGATCTTGAGGGGCGTGAGGGCACATAGGGAAGGAGGCGCTCCTTCAGGTATCCTGGACCTAAGCCATTTAGGGCTTTATAGGCTAATACCAGCAGCTTGAATTGGGCCCAGATTTCAATTGTGAGCCAGTGTAGCTGACAGAGGACCAGCATTATATGAGACTAATGACCAGCCCTCATCAGCAACCTGGAAGCCATATTTTGTAGCAATTGAAGTATCCAGACCGTTTTCAAGGGCAGCCTCATGCAGAGCACATTACAGTAATCCCACCGGGAAGTTACCAGGGCATGAATCATTTTTGCTAGGCAGTGCTCGTCCAGGTAAGGACGCAGCTGATGAACCAGCCGAAGCTGGAGGAAGGTGCTCCTCGCCACCACCATCACCTGGGTTTCCAGGGATAGCTCTGGGTCAAGGAGCACTCCCAAGCTGCGGACCCTGTCCTTTAGAGGGAGTGCTACCCATCCCGAACAGGATCAAAACCACTTACGTGTGTGCACACATTTACACACACACACACAAACAGGTTGAGTTTCTTGCAGATAAAAGAATATGGTTAAAGAGCATTTGCTAAAACTGTCTAAGAATGTAAAGCAGTGGTATGGAATGATTAAAGAAACCAACCAACATGAATTTTGGGAAACTGTGAAGACCCTTTCTTTACTCACCAGCTGGATTGCTATCATTAAGACAGTTTTCAGAGTGAATGTTCTATCGCAGAGGTCAAACAGATCCTCCAAGCTTGGACCAAGGAGTTCAAGTACCATGGCATTGTACTTTCCACATGGCCCATAGTAATACACTTGTGGGAAGCCTTCAACTGAAAACATATTAAAAGCAAACATTAATCCAACAAAAAAACTGCAGTAGTATCACTACTATTGTACAGAAACCATTCAAAGTGGTAGATTTTAAAATATTTCCCCTATCAGATCACCACTTGTAATCTTTCCATTTCACGCATGGTTTGCTTATTTTTCAGACAGAAGATAAACTCAGAATTGTGAGTTAAGAAATCAGTGGGTTATCACGATGTGCAAGCCCGGAACAAATTTCCCAGAGTAGCTTGTTCACAGGGAACTAATAATCTCAAGGTCCCACACTAATGGTGACGGGAAGCTCTTGGTCTGGTCTAGCAGGGCTAGTCTTATAACTGCCTTACTGAACAACTTCAGGCATCCACAACAGCTACTTCCATGTCTCCTAAGGGAGTCACCATGTTAAGGTATTTGTGAATTCGCTACAGCCCTGAGTACAGCTGTTATGTGTACCTTCAACAGAGACGTATTTGCAGGCTCGCCTATGCAGCAGAATACAGTTATTGTCCCTACATACATCTATGCTAGGGACACAAAGTTAAACGAATCTTGAGCACTTCAACAGTCCTCAACAGTAAGTTGAGCCAAGGATTAGCGGTGGTTAAATTATGTAAAATCACCGATGAACCTGCTCCTGTAATCTCTAGAAATGGTGCGGATGTGTCCCCAAATATATGCTTATGTCGATTAGAAACTCTAATATGCACTTTTATTGCCACAATCTATTCTCATTCCAAGGAGAGACATCCCTTACCTGTACAGCCAATATGTTTATAAAACCTATACTCTAAATGCAGCTGTGGGGCACGGGATTTTAATGGCTCCTGTGAAAACAAAGAAATTATCAAATTAAACTGAGCTCTATGGCAGACCTGCATTTCTCAGACATTTAAGGATGGCATAGTACTAGCCGTAAGCTAAGTTAGACATGAAAAATTGCTACCCACTCCTTGGGCTCTCTCAATCTCCAGTGTAAAATATCAGGCCTTCAATCACGAGAAGACAAATGCAACAGAGTTAAGAAACTGAAGATAAGCATCCCAGTTACATGGTCACATTGTCAGCTATGAAAGTGTAATTAACATCAAACAACCTGGGACATATGCAATAACATTAATTAATATGTAAAATATTTGGCAACTTAAACGAAAAAGTGGTTATTCACCCCAAAGCACTATTGAAGGCACAATTTAGGCATGTTTCAACTGAAAAAGCCCTACAGCTCTCACACTGGCTGGAGAATGCTGGGACTCCAGAACTTGCTTCTCTCCAAACATGTATAGGATCATGCCCTAAGAAACTCTCGGCATCTTAACCTCCAGGCAGCAATAAAACCTTTATGGCAGAACCTCATTCTACCAGGATTCTGTAAATGCACTTTGCAAGGATGACAAGGAAAACACAGTCTAGAACAGTAACAGAAAAGCTGTTCTATTTTACCTAGCATCCAGAACTGAAAAGATGTTTTAAAATTGGAAGTCTACTCACCAGTTTAATTGCTACATATTCATTTGTGTAAAGATTTTTGCCTGCAAAAGAAAGAGTCCAATGTCAACAGTGAAGAAAATACATTATTTCTCAATTTTCTAGGTTCCAAAATGAAAAATAGGTTTATCAGTTAATTGTGGCATCTTCTGGGTTGATCAAAAGGTTTTTAATCTGTTGACTCAAGCAGGGCAATTTTCTTATCAAGCAAATGCAACTGCTAGACTCTTACCTAGTCTGAGCTCTCCAAAATTTCCACAGCCTATCTTCTTGCCAACTCTGAAATTGGGCCCTACCATAAGAACACCAGATGTTGAAGTAGAACTTGATGCTCGGGAACCATGCATACTTCTTCCGGGATTTCCCTTTCCTGCTCGCCTTTCATCTTTCTCTCTGCTAGGATGGTCCATGATCTTAAAATAAAAATATCTGCCAGTAAGCAGGATTTGGACTTTGCACTTAATCTTGTAGAGAGAAATAAATATCCAGAAGAAACATTCGGTCAAACTATAAAGTCATTTGGAGAACTTTTGGCATCATATCCAGGCTGTTCAGGCACTGCCACTGAACATTTGATGGGCCACTCCACAGTCCTCCACGAGGTAGAGGGAAGCCTTATACAACCTGTAAGATAGAGAAAAAGGGGCAACTGTAAGTCCAAAGTACTATTTATAAAAGAAGCAGCTGCTCCCTGAAATAATAGCTATTTTGGAGTGAAAGTTTTTAAGAGATTGAATAGTTCTAGTATAATCCTTTCTTGTTTTGTGTTGTGCAAAATATAACTTGAACAAAAGAAGATTCCCATTTTTCACTCCTAGATCAGCTAACAATGGCAGCCCTTTCCTCCAATTTCTACAGTCACAGTTTTCAGCTTAAAATACTTGGAGGCCCTTCTAAGAAAGATAGTATATGGTCTAGATGACGAAGATCCTGACTTTATATCTGTTGACAACTGACTATGGCTCTGCACTGGTGATGCATTAAGAATGTTGATGAAACTGGATGTGCAGTGGAAATGGAAACACAGAAACAATCTGATACTAGAAAACTTCACGCGCACAAATGGTAGAAGTGCACCTACAAGCCACGTTCTGAATCAGCTTTCCTCGTGTTCTCAACTGTTCCCTGGACTGGGGTGGATTTTTTCTCCCACCACGGAGAAGGCCCTCTGCTCAGGGCTGTTCTCAGCACAGGTCCACATCATGTCTTCTCTTGGCCACACATTCGACTTCATCTCAGCCTCCTACAACTAGGCAGCATGCAACCGCAGCTGGCTAACCACATTGCTCTTTGTTGCTTGGGCTCCACTCCCATCACAGTTTGTTGTTGTTGCTGGCCGATTGTTCCTGTGTTTGCCTCTTCCTTTCCTACCCCAGCTACCTTACAGCTGACAGGCAGCTGGTTTCCTGACTTCCCATCCCCAAAATGTCCTTCAGTAGATCAAATCATAACTGTTAGTCAACTGCTAAAGCAAATAACAAGCCAAAGAGAGTCCCTAAGAGGAAAAAATAGCAGTAGTGCGTGAAAGGAGGAAAAACCAGAGTGGCACTTTTAGATGCAGCTCAAACATTCATCCTTGGCCTGACTCCTTCCTGTTCTCTCTCGTCTAGGACCGGTTCTCCTGCAGCCACATACACACAAGTTCTCCCTTTAACCCTGTATTTGTAAGAACAAATACACCATGGAGACACCATCTTTTCCAGGACTACAATGCTAATAGCTTCTGTTCTAAACACTCCCTACCTTTATTTTCTCAACTGTCAAAAATCAGGATATATTTGGCAACTAATGGTGAAGCAGCTTGATGTTCCATATTTACCACTATTAGTCATTGTTTGAATTAACTGAAGACATTTATATGGTGAAACTTGTTAACTAAAGTAAACAGTAGACTTGTGTACAAAGTTATATATAATGCATGATATGTTCTTAAAGTAATAAAGTTTGCTATTGATAAGAAAATAACCATTGGGTGTATTTTAAATCTCCCCCATTTCCATCCATTACAAATGCACAGTCACACACACACACGCCAACAGGGATAAACACGACTTTTCCATGCCTGTATGGACATTAGAAGCATGGCTAAGAGGGCAACACTTTTGCTATAAAAGATTTAATACATATTCACCCCAACATTTTGGGGGGGGCCACACAGCAAAAGGTTATACCGCACTTCACAGAGGCATCTCCACATGCTCACCCGCCCAAAAGGTTGTTTCTGTGCAGTGAGGTGGTGATGGTGATGGTGACGAAGACGACAGAAGTTCAGTTAACTTTAGATGTCCTGCCCAAGTTCAGAAACTGTGAGCCACAACTAGTTAAGTGTTGGTTACACTTAATTCAGGCTCACCAATCAGTCGTCATTTCACTGCCGAGCTCATCTGTGGATGCCACAACGTAAGTAAAGCGTGGCTCTATGATATCATTTGGAAGGAGAGCCACTGAGAGTCAGAACGCACACTACTGTGCTAGTGAGACAAACAGTCTGACCTGGCATTAGTCATCCCCCCATGTATATCGGGGTGGCAAATCACAAAGGCCCATGCAGAAGACACAGAAGAAAATAAAAAGTTCCAAGGATATGTACGCGAAAGAGTTTGCTTCATTTTCATCTAGAGGAAAAGAAAAGGTATCACAAAGAAGTGGAAAGGTCTCTTCCTCCTCCCTTGGTCTGTGACTTAATGTTAACCCAATTATTTGGTCATACCTGGCTCAGGAAGGATAAGCGCAAGAGCATTTTGCCGTTTGCCCGAAAGAAAAAGCTTTATGTTTCTAAGCTACGTGTCTTGGGTAAAACATAACTGGCTAGATGGAAAGGCTGCATCAGCCTAGAATGTGACCGACTCATGGAACTTAAATGGTTGTGATAACACAATGCAGTCCAAGTGTATTTAGGGAGTACAAAGAGAACCATTAGGAAAGCAAGGCATCTTCACATCAAACAAAACAAGTCTCTCTTATTTTGACCATTACAAATAGTAAGTAGCAGTAGTCAAGTCTGGAAGTCCTGTGGATTACTCTTAGAGGAGTAATGAAAATGTATTGAGTACATTAAAAACTAGGTGCTGTTCAGAGCAACACAGCTTCTGCCCAACAAACTGCAGGGCAGCAGATATGAAACAAACAAACAATCTAATGCCAATACTAGCTATTTCATATACCTGAATCCTCCAATACTAAAATAGAGTCCTGTGAAGTAAAGCTTGTGTGTCTGATTGCATAGCTAATCAGTCACAAAATAATTCCTGTTTCTCTGGTTTGTGGAAACAGAGTTCTTTTTGAGTATGTTCAAGCTACCTAAAGAGCACAAAAGGACAGGAAAACTAAATCAGTCACTTTCACCCCAGTAAGTCAGAGTTGTGCCATTAAACATTTATCTTGGAATCAAACCAAGTACTTAAATCATTTGGTGCTGAGAATGAATGAGAAGAAAATAGGCTTATCGGGGCTGGAGGAATTAAATATTCTGAGCCAGGCTTACCCTTTCCATATCAAATGCTGGGACCTAAGAAGGAAATTCACATAGCAGCGTTACTGCTGGTTTTTAAGAAAGTTTTTAAAACATTGTTTTACTCCATAGTTGACTACTGCTGTGTTTTTAAATAGTTGTTCCAGCTCATTTTAAAAGAGCACGATCAGGTTTTGATTGGTTTTTCCTATGGTATTATATTTTATTTATTTATTTAGAAAATTTCTAGGCCGCCCCATTCACCGAAGCCTCGGGGTGGCTTACAAATAAATAAATTAAAATACATAAATAACAATATAAAATACACCTAACTATATAAAATAAGTTGCCCTGGCCAAAAAACTTTAAAATAAAAATAACATTAACAATTAAAATGACGCTTAAATAAAAAGGTCTTCGCCTGGCGCCGAAAAACAAATAATGACGGCGCCAGGCAGACCTCTCTGGGGAGCGCATTCCATAGATTGGGCGCCACCGCAGAGAAAGCCCTCCTCCAAGTACCTACCCTCCTAATTTCCTTCATGGAGGGTTCCCAGAGAAGGGCCTCTCCTGCTGATCTCAGGGGGTGGGCGGGCATATATGGACATAAGCGCTCCTTCAGGTAGCCAGGACCCAAGCCGTTTAGGGCTTTATAAATGATCACCAACACCTTGAATTGGGCCCAGACTTCAATGGGAAGCCAGTGAAGCTTACGGAGGACTGGAGTCATATGAGCATAACACCCAGTCCCCATCAACAGCCTGGCAGCTCTATTCTGAACCAACTTGAAGTATCCGGACTGTCTTCAAGGGTAGCCCCACGTAGAGCGCGTTACAGAAGTCAAGTCGGGAAGTCACCAACATGTGTGTCACTGTCGTCAGGCAGTCGTACTCCAGGTAGGGGCGCAGCTGATGGATCAGCCGAAGCTGAAAGAAAGCGCTCCTCGCCACTGCTGTCACCTGAGCTTCCAGTGAAAGCTCTGGGTCAAGGAGCACTCCCAAGCTGTGGACCTGGTCCCTAAGAGGGAGTGCAACCCCATTCAGGACTAGGTTCAATTCACCCTCACCGAAGCTCGATCCGCCAACCAACAGGACCTCCGTCTTGTCTGGATTGAGCTTCAGTTTATTGGCCCTCATCCAGCCCATTACCTCGGCCAGGCACCGGTTCAGCACAGCCACTGCCTCACCTGGATTGGTGGAAAACGAGAGGTAGAGCTGGGTATCATCAGCGTACTGATGATTCCACAGCCCACACCTCCTGATGACCTCTCCCAGCGGTTTCATGTAGATGTTAAACAGCAAAGACGACAAAATGGACCCCTGCGGTACTCCATGGCATAGCTGCCATGGCGCAGAGCCATAGTCCCCCAGCACCACCTCCTGGAAACGGTCATTGAGATAAGAGCGGAACCACTGCAGAGCAGTGCCTCCGACCCCCAGTCCCGCAAGCCTATCCAGAAGGATACCATGGTCGATGGTATCGAAAGCCGCTGAGAGGTCCAGAACCACCAACAGGGACGCACTCCCCCTGTCCTTCTCCCTGCACAGGTCATCATACAGGGCGACTAAGGCAGATTCAGTACCGTACCCGGGTCTGAAGCCGGACTGAAATGGGTCCAGATAATCAGTTTCATCCAAGAGTGCTTGGAGTTGTCCTGCCACCACCCGCTCCAACACCTTGCCCAAAAACGGGATGTTGGCCACTGGTCTATATTTAGTGGCCATCTCTGGTTCCAGTGACGCTTTCTTCAGGACTGGTCAGACTACCGTCTCCTTTAAAGAGACAGGTACCCGACCCTCCCTCAGAGAAGCGTTAACCACTTCCAAGATCCAGATCCCAATCCCGTGCTTGGCGTTATTTATTAACCAAGACGGGCAAGGGTCCAATAGGCAAGTGGTGGGACATAGTCATCCAAGCACCTTGTCCACATCATCAGGCTGCAATAACTGAAATTTATCCATTAATTTTGGACCAGGCAGAGGCATTGGTATCTCCCCAGAAACCTCTGAGTCACTAGTAGAGTCTAGCTCGTGACGAATCTGAGCAATTTTCTCCCTGAAATGCTTGGCAAAGTCGTCACAGCGGGCCTTCAAGGGTGAAACCAGATCTTTCTTGGGGCCAGGATAAACCAGGCTATGCACCACTCGAAAGAGCCCCACCGGACGGCATTTTGAGGAGGCAATGGAGATGGAGAAGAATTTCTTTTTTGCCACCCTCACCACCACAGCATAGGCCCGATAATGGGCTCTTAAGTGTGTTCGGTCAGATTCATCCCGTGGTTTCCTCCACCTACGCTCTAGCCGTCTCCCAGCCTGCTTCATCACCCACAATTCAGGTGTATACCAAGGGGAAGAGTGGGCTCTGCCCGGCGGGAGAGGACGCTTAGGAGTGATCGTGTCAACAGCCCTGGTCATCTCCCCGTTCCACAGTTCGACCAGGGCCTCGACAGGAGCACCAGTCTTGTCAGCCAGAAACTCCCCCAGGGCCTTCAGGAATCCATCCGGATCCATCCGGCTCCAAGGGCGGACTCACACAATCGGGTCCGCACCCTTACAGAGGGAGAGGCCGGTCTCGAGCTCAAACCTCACCAGGAAGTGATCTGACCATGACAGGAGTGTCAGGCATAAATTCTTCACCCTCAGACCACCCTCTTCCTGCCCCATCGAGAAAACCAGGTCCAGGGTGTGTCCACATTCAAGGGTCGGGCCGGTGACATGTTGAGACAGTCCCATGGCCGTCATGGAGGCCATGAAATCCTGAGCCTCCCTGGTCAGACCAGTCTCAGCATGGAGATTGAAGTCCCCCAGGACCAACATCCTGGGGGTCCTCAACACCAGGTCCGAGACGATCTCCGTCAGCTCAGGCAGGGAGACTGTTGGGCAGAAGGGTGCACGGTACACCAACAGAATCCTCAGTCTGTCTCGGTCGCCCAACACCAAGTAGAGACACTCCAGCCCTGGCCTCAAAGGGACCGGAAGTCCCATGAGGGAGATGGAGGCTTGGTAAACCAAAGCGACCCCCCCCTCCCCTCCCCTCCCCTCCAGGCATGGACGGTGCTGAACCAAATACCCAGGCGGGCACATTTGAGAGAGGGCGACATCCCCCCCCCCCGCCCAGGTCTCCGTTATGCAAGCCAGGTTGGCCCCCTCATCCACAATCAAGTCATGCATGAGGGAAGATTTATTGTGGACTGACCTGGCATTAAGCAGCAGCACCATCAGGCCCAAGGGGCGGCTGACAAGACTACCTGGCACCCTCCAGCTGGGGACAAAACCAGAAGGAGGGACAGGTGTCAGCCATCTGTCCCTCCTTCTTCTACGCAGACACGCTAAGCCCCCACCGCTGTAACGCCCATTGCCCATGACCACGCCAATGGCGGCGCCCTCGCGCTCCCCAGGAAACTCAAGCGTTGGCATGGCCAGGGACGACGCCATAAAACAGATTAAAATACAATAAAAACCTTTAAAACAATCAAAAACTCCCCCTTATCACCCCCCCAATAACAAATTAAAAAAACCCCCCCCCCACCCAGTCCCCCCGCAGCCCAGCCCCGCACAACCACAAACGTCGGGACTGCCCACTTAGTATAGCACTTATTTTGCTATACTAAGTTCTGCACGTTGCACGAAGAAAGCACCTTGAGAGACAAATTAAAATATGTTATCAATATGAAATAAAGCAAATTTCATAAAACATCAGAAAGCCCTTCCAATAGTATCCAGGAATTAAGTGCTTTAGGGTGTGATCCTATGACTGCCATAGGAAAGAGGGAATTCCTTCTCTGTCTCTGTCCCCATCCCTAACAAGGTCAGAGGTAATACTCCAACCTCAGAAAAGGGAACTGGAGATCCATTTCCCCTCACATCCAGGGCAGAAAGAATTGTGCCAGCTGGGTTCCAAGGTCAGAAAGCAATCCCCAAAGAATCCAAGTGCAGCCGATGGGTTAGTAGAGGGTTATTGTCCTCTCAAACAGACTATGCCACATGATTTAAGACAACATGGTAAGTCCGGCCAGTGAGGATAATTAAGGAAATCTGGCTAGTGCATCATAAGGTTCTCAATTTCCTTACAATAGCACTTTTCTTAAGAGGCTCTTGGTCTGCACAATACTACTATTTAACATCTGTATCAGATGATGCAAAACCAGAAATCTGAATATCATCCCAAGATTACGGGACAGCAGTGTCTACGAACACAATAAAACCCACACAATCAATGAAAGATGTGCCCCACCATTGCAGCACTATTACAATGATCATGTAATGGAAAACTATCAAAAAGTCTCCAGTATGAGAATTAATATGATGTGGGTCCAGTTACATGAACACTAAACTGAAGGAACAGTCTGACCACAGTTTGGATTTTGATTTAAAATCCCAACAAACCAACTGAAGGTCAAGATACCTACCACTTGACTGAATAAGCAAGCAAAACTGGGACCTAATATTACAATTTACCAATGCATATGAGATTGGAATAAATCTGCATAGTTTAAGCACCTATTTGCAGATCAGTCAACAGCAAAAGGTGGTTGCCATGGAAGCAGCTCACAGTTGTGCCCACGCAACAGCACTGAGCAACTGAACAAGTAGGTGCCTACATGGAGAGCTGAACGCAAGAGCTGAGCTGGCAGTGTAAAAAGGCTGGAAGGAGAATTTTACAGCAGTAAGCTTCACCATATCCACAAGCCATGGCTTATAATAAATTTACTTGGCAAATATGCTTCACTATGGTTATATGATCTGCTTCTCAAGCAATTAAAAGCTGCACAAAACCAGTGTCACTCCACAATATCCACCCCTCTTTCACACACATACACAGCCAGACACAACTGGTTGGTGAGCTTGCTCCTGCCATGGCAGGTATCATTCCTTAGTCATTTTGCATTTACAAGAAGTGTACAAAATGCCATGTGAAAGTCATAGATGAAAAGGTAAATAAGGCCTTGCCTACATATTTACAATTTTTTAAAAATCTGGCATTGGCTGAAAGTGAAGGTTTACCATAGAGCCAACTATTCTAATTGATCCTATACTCCAAGTTATTTCCAAAATACTCAAAGCGGTTTTTTTTAAATAAAAACTTATGACATTAGCATTTTAACTATAATCCAAATTAAGAATTTTAATGTATTAGACTATCTAAAGATGTTCCTACTATGAGCATTACACTGCCTCTGGAATGAGTGCAGGATGTTTCTGTGGCTAGTCCATTTCAATAAATCATCTCAAAATAAAATAAAATAAAATAAAATAAAATAAAATAAAATAAAATGGCTCCACAAAGGTCCTCCACTGTTTTTTTCTTACACAGAAGTACAAAGCTGTACTCCAGCTACAGTTGAACTAACCTAGAACAACTGTCTGCGTAGTTATGCAGAGCCCACATACACTTTTGCAAAATACTATAAATGAACTGTGCCATGACATTAAATTGCAGGCCTTAGCTAAATCAGTTCCCTCCTTCTAGCACTATGAACCATTCTGATAGACCGTCTAAGTTTTTTTCCAGTAGTACCCATATGTTGACAATAATGTAGTAGTTGACCTTAGATATTACAAAGGCATTCATGTTCCAAGCCTATGGCTAGTGGGGCAGCATATACATTGAATTAATTAATTACAATTGCAAAAGCATTTTGGCCCAGCATCTGTCATAATAAATTAACTAAAGCTAGTAGCAGACACTACCATCCAGCAGCAGACACTACTGGCCAAGTATAAACCGCAGAGAACATTCTAGCTGACACTTTCATTCCCTTAGGTCTGGAAATAACCTATATTCACTAAGTACTGACCAATTATTTCTGTTGCACCTGAAGATAGCTTCACCAGCTACTCAACAATAGCTGTCAGACACCGTTTTAGAACTGGTACCCTTATTCTAACACTGAACAAGAGTAACACGGACTTGTTAGATGAACTGGAACTCCAAATTCCCAGCAGCATTCTACAGATACTGAATAAGAAAATGCCACAATAGCAAAACCTGCTTTATTCTGTGGAGAAGCCGAGCTCTACCTCATTTTTTCATCTAATATAGTGAGGTCCTTGAAGTTCTGAGTCAGTGCTTTGGGAGGGTAATGGATCAGATAAGGATCAATTAAATGAGGCAGAATCCAGGCACGACAGAGATATTTTCTGTAGGAGATTCATCTGTTCAATCAAGTGATGTTCAACCTGCTTCCGAGGGGACTGCACTCCCTTTAAAGGAACAAATTTAACACTTGCATGTGCTCCTAGATCCATCATTGTCATGACAGTCAGAGGTTTTTTCAGTGGCCCAAAGTGCCTTTACCAGATTAGGCTAATGTATTAAGTACAACCCTACCTTGACAGAGAGAGCATCCCAACCATTATTGCTGTTCTGCTCACCTGCCATTAGGATTATAGCAAAGTGTTATACCTGGAGTTGTCTTTGAAGACAGTGCAGCAATTTCCATTAGTTCAAGCAAGGGCAGTTAGACAGCTGGGAATGGCTGGTGTTCTCATATTATGTCAGTACTTTGCCATCTGCAATGACTGATGGTAACAGAGGTATACAGGCTTGCCTTTACGCTTTCAAGTAACTGACTGCTGATGCAGGAGTTCAATATAAAAACTGGTCACTTTGAGCTACCAGGTGCAGGGCAGTATATGTATCATGTAAGTTTGTAGATCACCTGAGAAGGGCAATCTCACATAGAACAGGCAGAAGAAGCAAGTCCTGGGGGGTTAGTGAAGCCTAATTACCAGTGTATTTACATAAATTATAAAACATCCCATTAAATCTTGAAATAGCTATCTTCCCTCTAAAAGTCTTCAGTGCATGAGCTAGACCAGAGATGCATGTGAAGGGCTATTGTTTCAGATGTGCTTGCCTGCTATGAATGTCTCCAAATTGAAGCTCTTGGGACACGAATGAGCAAGTGTAACACAGCCCATGGTGAGGGAGCTGCAGGGCAGAACATCTGGAGGGACACAAACTAGAAGGAAGACAGGTATCTCAAGGGGAACTGTTTTCCATATTGACCCGCGTTCACTACATTTAACAGTTTGTCTTAAATGGCCCACAATTCAGCACTGAGTAAGAAGGCTGTCTCTATGTGGACATGAACATTTGCAGCCAGCTGTTGCTACCATGTCAATCTTGCTCATGACTATCTCTAGGAGTATGGTTCAGGTCACAAGCAAGCAAGTCTATGTTCCCACATTCAACCAGGTATCTCTGTGGACAACACTGTCTGAGAGGCTGGGCTTGAAAGAGATGCTCATACTGCTATGCACAGTGCCTATGACAATTGTGCCTTAAGTAATAAGGTCTGGATCCACACTTAACCATACTAACGTAAGTCCAATTTATTTCAGTGGATCTGATGCAATATAATTAAATCTGGATCCAGTCCTACATGACTAATTAATCTTTCACCATAGATGTACAAGTTTATATTCAAATAATCCTACTGACATCACTGTGCCCCTCTTAGGAAATGCCATATACACACAACTTGCATAGTCAGGAAAAACAAACCTTCTCTCTCTCTCTCTGGTACTAAGCTACTGTGTGCATCAGAGGCTACTATGGAACTCAGAAGTCCAATTCTAGACTAATGGCCCTAATGAGTAAGCATCAAGCATTATTCAGTCTAACACCATGCTATAGATTGGTACATACTTAGGAACTATTCTAGAATAAGCAACATAGGAACAAAATTTATAGTCAACCTTCTTGCACTACTTTAAGCCCAAAATATCTGATGAGTCACCTCAAATGGACCTTACTCTGCAATCCATTTCATGGAAAGCTATGAAACCTACATCCATATATATGTGCTCAATAGAAGGCTGCCAGAATAAAAGCTGTCAATGTTTATTTTTGTTTGTGTGTGTAGAGTTTGCTCTATTCCTAAACTAAAGTGCAAAACTTCAGCTTACCAAAAATAGAAATGCAAAGTACAGAAGCTGTGTACCAAACAGGAAGCAATATACAATGAGTGCAAAGTGACAGCGCATACACAGCAGTACGGCAGTATGGATCAAGGCATTGTCCATTAAAAGCAATTGCATATTTTCATAAAAATAAAAACATACTTAAAAAGTGATGATGTCTTAGTGTACTATTGTTAACTAAAACTGAGCAGCTGTGCTTAAGTTAAGCTAGCACTTCTGAATGTCACTAAGAGCACACAGAACATACAGAATCTGCTCAGACTGAAATAAAGCAAACTTCCTGTCATACAGTTCCCACCAATTCTTTTTTCAAAAATACAAAACAATGTTATGCCAAAATATACACACATATTCCATTGCCACTAAAAGATAAAATTGTATCTTTTGAAACAAAAGATAAATTTAGGACATTGTTGAAATGTTAAAGTTTAAATTATGTAGCATTTCTAAAAAACAGCTTTTATTCTCATGCAAAGCAGTCTAACACTAAGCATGAGAGAAGACCTACTCTAGAAAATATGCTTAAGTTTACTTCTGGATACAGGGTATACGTTAATACATATGTTAAACTTATTTTAACACCCTTAAACACAATACACATCCCATACACAAAGTAGCTTTGACTTGAATGAATTCTGGAATTAGTTATTAAATGCATCTCTTGATAAGATAACCCTAATAGCTGATGATTTTTCTTCATATATGTAATCCTGCTTCAGCTCAACACCCAGTAAAATGCAGAAGCAAGCTTGTTGGAAGGGCAACAAAAGATCAGCCTTGTTTGGACCTACAGGTACAAACCTTACTAAGAATAAACTGCTGTGTTTTATATACTGAGTCATCTAGGCTTAGAAAAGAAAAACAATACATTCAAGAGGCCTATGGCAGACAGGAAGCATAAAAAAATCCTAGTGCCTTTGGTGTAGCTACATCCTCGTTCTTCCTATATTGTTAAACTTGGCTTCCTAAGAAGAGTTTGATTACACCTAATTTAAAGGTTCTGAAGTACTGAGTCCTTCAATGTACTTCAAAATAATATGTGAGCAAGTTCATAGAAAACACAAAGAAACCATTATTTTTCAAACAATACGTAACTGGTCAGAACAACTGTGTTTCACCAGATTTGTGTTACAACCTTCTGGCAGAAACAGCGTTTCTAAAGCAATTAAGTACAACAAACTTGATCTCATATTCAAAGCCAAACATCTTCAAGGAAGCACCCTCCATTATGTTCACACTGCTATTTAATTCTTTTTCAAGGGCCCTTACTGGGCATCCAGTTGGCCACTTCCTGTAGAGAGAAGACTGAGCTATACAGATTAGCAGCTTCATCCCCACATGAAAGTTCTGACCCGCCGTACGTGTCCAGCACCTGGCAAAACAACAGGCGTTTCTACTTTTATTTCGCCTTCTCCACAGATCCTGGCTTAGGGCAGAGCCAGGATTTATCGCGGTGCTAAAGAAGCAAGCGCGCTGCTGTTTCCCACCGCAGAGAGAGACTTGTCAAAGTCCCTTTACGGTCCCGTCTTTTGGCTCCGGCCGTTTCTCAGGATTTTGCTCCAGGCTACACAGCCGGAACTTTTTATGGGAAAGGGGTTGCAACGGGAAAACAAAAAAAGGAGGGAGGGAGTGAGGCAGACAGGCAGACACACACACACCCCTATGTAAGAGGAAGCCCTGATGCCCGCTGCGCGCCACTGAAGCGCAGACGCTCCTGCAGAGCTCCGTGTCCAAGTGCGGGTGGGGGGGGGGGCGGGGGCAGCTCCACGCGCCCCGCTCCCCCCAAAGCGCGGGCGCGCACCCAGCCTCCCCGCGTGGCCCCGCGGAGACAACGGCGAGCGCTCCCTCCGCGGGAAAAGGCACAGCCTGCCAGGCACGAGCGGCGGGCGGGCGGGAAGGAAACGGACGCGCCTGGGCAAGTCGGAACATGCCGGGCTCCAGGCAGCCTCCGCCCGCTCCTCCCGTCCCTCACAACCCGATGAGTGGCCGATAAGTAGTGGCCGCCGTTAACGGAACAGAATCCCGGGAGGCGAACAACCTGAGGCGCCGGAGGACGCGGAGCGAGCATGCCCGAGAACGCAGGCGCCCGCCTGGCCCCGGCCCTCCTACCGTCCTGGGGGGAAGCCGCTTCTCCCGGGAGGGGGCGCGAACCCGGGGCCACTGCCCCCTCCTTCGCGAGGCGCTCTGAGGGAGAGCGAGCCACCCGGAAGCTCCTCCGGCAGGCACGCCCTCCGCCAGCCTGCGCCCTATGGGAGAGGCGCGAGCCGGCCTTCGGCCGCGTCTGCGAACTGCTTCCGGGTCCCGGGTGCCACGAACGCGCCCTAGTAACCGCGTTCGGTTGCTACGCGGAACTGGGCTGGACCGAGAAGGGCAAGGCGCCGAGGCCACGTGACGCGGGGGAGCAGGCGGCGGCGCGGGCGCTGCGCTGGCCAAAGTCCCGCAGTAGCAGAGGCACGTGGGAGGGAAGGACGCGACGCAGCGCCCATGCCGCGTGTTCCGCGGACAAAAAACAAAGCCGGGCTGGTCCAGAAGAAACATGCACAGACATATTTAGTGTACATCGCGAGGAGCACAAAAGATGTCTACAATTTCATTTATCCTGTTTTGGCCGGTCCTATTCCTCGACCGTGGATTTTGAAACGTTTCCGAGATTTGCCGATGGACTGTGTTCGTCCCATGGGTTCTGGTCTGCATAAACTCAGGTTGCAAAACAAAAGAAGTACTACAGCGAGAGTCCTTGCACTCGCGGAACTGCGACCTTAAACTAGAAATGTTGCCATTGGAACTGCTAGTGTGAAGTAGGACTGCCTCAAATACCATCCAGCATCTAATTCTCATTCTGATTTCCTCTTGTTAATCTGTCACAAAAGATGGAACCTGCAAATTTCATTAGCCCTCTTCACTGCACCACTGAGGCTGCTCACATTTTAATCCTTGCATCAGCTTCCCATCCTTTGCAGCTTGTCCTCCCCTTCAAAGCCCTTCATGGCTTTGCCTTCCAATGTATTCACTCTTGCATCTAGATACCTGCCTGCGAGCTTTCCTCTCCAGCACCACCTTCTCCAGGCAGTGCTTTCTCTCCTTCTGCCCGACCTAGTTGGACTGCTTGTCCAAGAATCTGTGTGATGGCATCCATCTGTCATTTTTCAAATCCCTCCCCAGAAGCCACCTTTTCAATGTTTTGGATACAAACACCTAAGTTTCCATGCTGTACTATAAAAACCTGTAATTGGCAGTCACATTCTTCTACAGTATTTATTCCCGTATCTACTTCCCTTTTCACTCATCTTCAAGTTTAGAAAGATGTTCAGGGCAGAGAGACTTTAAAATGTATACTTTAAAAAATCCTCCATACCTGTTGATGCTATATAGAGTCTAATTTCAATTGAATTTGCCAGTGTTAAGCATTGCAACTTTGTGGCAGAAGCCTGCTCCATCCAAAGCATTATTTTTACCTGCCATTAGTTTGACACAGGGAGAAAAGACATGCATACACTTGTAGTAGACGCCCTTTGTTCTTAAAGATGCTCATTCACTGAATAAAACTCCATTTCTCCAAAGCCTCTCAAGCCGATAACATTGAGAAAATATTCTAGCTCTCAGAAACATGGAAAAATATTGCATTGTCACACTGTAACATTGCTATGCTTTATTTTTATTGTTTTTATTGTAAGACTGTCCCAGGACAGTAGTAGCTGGACAAGATACAAAAACTTTAAATACATTTTCCATTTTCCCACTTGGAAGGAACACGGAGAGCCTCCCAAGTATGAGGACAGGAAGGCAGGAAGAGGATAGTCTGATTGTTATCAATTGGCTTTGTGTCATCACACTGCAGAGATGTTCATATCTTCCTCTGATAGACACATGAGTTGTGGCAGTTCCCCCACTTAAGGCAAACAGAAATTTAAGTTTCCAAGGCTATAAATCAATAGGACAGCTTTTTAGTTGCATAGAAAAGGTTTTGACTGAGTCATACTTACTGTAGACCCAATCAATGGGATTGGTTGGTCATGACACCAAGAGCCATTGAGAACCAGTGAAATCAATCTGGATTCAAGCCAGGTACATTTAGTAAGTTTTTCTAACCCATGTCTTAAAATGAGTCTCAGCCCTAAGGTATTTGAACCCACATTAAAATCGAGAGTTTCAGGCATAGTGCCCTCTTGGAGAACAAGATTAGCAACAAAACTGGAACCAGTTTTCTACTTCACATAATGGTTTTCATCTTGGCACAGGTTAATCTCCCCCTCACCAGTTATTGTAATATTTATCAACCTTCCAGGCAGTTGCAAAACTTTTTGGAAGGTACTATTTAAAAATTTACTGCTTAGACTTCCAACATACGACATATCAAGCACTCCACGAGTATTTCAACAAGGGCTACACTGAATTTTGAGCACATTTACCCAAATTTAGTACCATTGATTTTAACAACATTCCTATGGTCTGAATTTGGGACTGTCAAGTTCTGTCATTGCCTCAAGTTAATTTAATGCAAGAGATAGAAAATCCAAGGAAGAAAAACCAATTTCTTCATTTAAATGATTAATGTGATGGCCATAATTGGAATGCAAGATTGCTGTCCAAAGGCATCCATTTCTAGTGGACAAGAGGAACTGAGTACAAAAATATACTAATTTCAACTATTACTGGCTTACATAAAGAGAAAATCTTTGGGGACATTAATTGCTTGAAGAATTGCTCCGAGGTGATGCGAGAAGACACAACTTGGTGAGCTGCTGCTATTCAGCTCCCAGTGGTAGCCCCTTCCTGCCCCATCACTAGAAGTCCTTCTAGGGAAACATCTTCCCTTGAGATGGGAGAAAAAACAAATTAAGTGTGAACTCAGAAGACACAAAGGAATAAAAGACAAGCCAATTGGTTTGAAATATGTATATTCTGTTCCATCTGGTCAACTGAATAAACCATAAGTATCATGTTTTCTCTCCCTTTCCTTTTATCTTTTTAGTTATAAGTCTGAGGTGAGGAACCATCTATGATTGATACCTGTAAGCAGCTTGACCCTATTGAACTAGGAATGAAAAAATAGCAAAACAATTATTCTGTCATTACTTGGTAAATTCTTTTATTATAAAGTAATCTGTATTTAATCAGAGGAGTTCAGTTCAACCTTCTCAAGGTCTTGGAAGAAACAGACTTATAGCACATCAAAATACAACTGGAGCTTTTGCAACCAATTTTAATAACACTTGTAGCGGCCTAACCAAATTTTAGGAAGTGCACAAAGAAGCAAAGCGCATTCAACATCAAACCCAGCATTGCAATGCTTTATGGGTGGCTAAACTCCTAGGAAATTTTAGCACTCTCAATTCCCATACAGTCATTCCAGTTTCAGTCATTTCAGGAAGCAAAACAACATGCTAGGCTTCTTTAAAGACCTGTACCCAAAAGGCATGCAATATATACATGTGTATACACAAAGCCACCTCAGATACAGAACACGGCAAGTGCTGCGAGTGGCTCACATCTGGTCTTCTTCAGGAGGTGCTTCTTCTTCTGTAGGCAGGGGACGAGCTCTATGAAGGGAAAGCAGCATAAAGAAGTCAATGCCACACTGGGCCAAGCCTTCTCCAGCTAGCCAGCCATTTGTGTAGCTGAGGCAAGATCCCATTTACAACCGCAATATAGTTTCAAATCCCCATTTTTCACTTTTGCATTTCAAGACAGAGCCACAGCTTCAAACTATGACACAAGTATGGCACACACACTGCTACTATTAGAATCGCCTAAAATGCAGCTTGGGTTTATTATAGAAAAGATATTTCAATGTCTTCTCGGGTCGAACTGCAATTAAACCAGGGTGGGCAACCTTTGGTGATCCAGGAACCATTTTTGCCCTCCATTCCCCACCCTGAACCCTCATGTGAAATGCAGACTGTGCAGAACTGAAAGGCAGCTGAACCCCCGCCCCCCAGTGTTCAGCTATGTTTAGGATATTTGGCTATTTAGGGAAACTGAAATAAATATCCTAATAAATATCCTGTACTAAGTATACTCAATCTTTGTTGTCTTCAGTTGGAATCAGTTCTCCAAATTGATTTAAACCAAATGCTTCTGAGGCCTTACTTGATACACACAAAAGATTTATTTATTCATTTACAATATTTTTACCCCATCCTTAACATCCCAGGATGGCTTACAACATAAATAAAACCTAACAATAAACAACAAATACAATATAACATAACAAGCATAATAAAATGTGACTGAGCATGAACCATTAAAAACTTAGTTAAAATATTTATGTATTAAAATGCTGGGCGAATAGAGGGTAATTCTGAAGTCAAGTTTCAGAGTTTATCTGATTTAAATCAAGGCACCTACTGAGATTCCTTGCTATGATATTTCTAAGAAACTCTGAAGCTGTTTTTAAAATCACCTCCATTAAAAATGAAGCAAAATTCAGTATTCCACATGCAGTTCTTTGAAGGTGGTCAGTAAGTCAGAGTTTACCAAAAAAAAAAAAAAAAAAAAATCCTAGATTTGGCACTTATTTCCCATGGCTCTTGACAATGCAACCAAATGCCGGTGCTGTATTGAGTGAGTGGCTTGACTTAGTAGCATTGAGAGCCAAGTGAGACATCTAGAACCATTCATAGGCACAGAAGCCAAATTTGAAGTGCTCTTGCAAGGCCCACGATCAGTGTTTCACTCATCAATATCATTTAAGTTGCCACATGACTAGCGTACAATCCTGTAAGTGTTTAGCCAGAAAAATACAGAAAGCTAAATGTGCTGGCTAAGGAACGTTGCAAGTGGGACATTTTCCTCTCTCTAAATGTGTTCAGGATTGTGCTTGAAGGGATATGATAAAGAGGAAGGAGAGGCACCATCCTTACTTTCGTCTGCGCCTTCCTATTCCGCTGCATCCTGGCTCCTCCTCAGAGGCCTGGTTCTCTTTTTCTGAACGCTTTGAGGACTGCCCGAAGAATTCTCCAATCCCTTTTTGCCATGGTGGTGTTGGCCTCATACACACTGGGTTGCCACCACTGTACTTACTCTCAGCTGCAATGCGTCAGAATCCAACAATTAAAAAAAATCACATAAAAGATCATGACTACAAAAATTTCCTAAGAGATGTGCACTAATCAGGAAATGGCTACGCACGTGAAGAACTACAAACCATGAAGCACTACAAACATATCTTCCATACATATATCAGAGTGTGCTAATTACAGCAACTAGTTTCCAGACTCTGATATATTAATCAGAAGCAAGGCCCATCTAATTTAAACAGCAAAATCCTATATAGGTTTACTCACAAGCTGTCAAGTTCAACACTTATTCCAAAGTATACAAGGAATTGCAGCCTAGATCTTAAACCGCAAAGGACTCTGTAGGTTTAGAACATTGGGGGGGGGGGGGATGTCACATCAGCCATCTGCCTTTCCAGGAAAACTGCCAAAAAGCAACTCATCCAACTGTTTGTGCCCTACAGCATGTTTTCTGAACAAAGTTTGGGAAGTACAGCTCACTTTAATATGTTGAAATTTGCTTTTAACTCACGCAACACGCAAATCTAGGCATTTCCTTCCTTCAACAGAACCCCACCCTGCCTGCAGGTATCAGTTTTCTGGGGCAAAGGTCTGGGCCCTTATCAGCAAAACGTGCATGAAGGCCCACAAATGCAGCGGGGATGATGACTTCATGCACATTTTGTGGTAAGGAAAGCAATGTGCATTACCACCCAAGTAGCCACTTCACTTCTCCTCAGTACTGCTGAACTCACCGTTTCTTTGTGAGTTATCGGTCTGATCATGCTTAATGCCAGACAGGAAGCAAGAGGCAAGTGTAGAGCAAGCAGCAGGTTTGCTCAAAGTTCTCTTCGAAAAAGCTGGTACCTGTTGCAACTCTGCATTATGAATGTCTCAGTCACAGCCTCTCTCCAGCAGAAGTCCTTAAAAGCAGACAAGGCCAACACAATAGATTCTTCTATAGGTGGCTACTTGAACACACTGGAGCCTTTCATTTCCTGCAGCACACTTCTTGATTCATGGTACACAGTATGTTACTTACCACGCTATATAAACTCCCACAAACATACATTTTGGCCAGGCTTAAAATCCTAGTGCAACATAATGTTATTTAGTTCTGTCAGAAACTATACACTACTCATAATTGTGCTCTTAGTAGCAGTAGGACATGTTGATCAGTGTAGCATTTTTCAGATGCATGGCAAATATAAAGGCAGTGATTAGAAAATACCTTTTTAAAAACTAGATAAGTCACAACACCTGTCCCAAGTCGTGTTTATATCAGCCAGAAATCTAAATCTGTGTGTCGCCTCCAACACTCACCTTTCCGTGAAGTAGGGGAGGAACGAATGTTAGCATTCCCAGAGCCCAGCACTTTCCTTGGAGCCCTTGCAGCTACCACTAGCATTGGAAGAAAAAGAAAGGTTTAGAGATGAAACAATGGATAAACACAACTTAATTTTTTCTGGGGCTACAACCAGGTAGTATTGCACCCACTTGTAAAGAAGATGGTTAGCATATGCACTGTGATGTTCCTCTCTACCCAGCTTTTCCAGAAAAGAAAGAACAAGCTGCTCTCTTAAACATATGTGCAACTGTATCACACTCACATTTGCAGAATTGTTTGCACTTAAACTAAAAAAATGCCAATTCTTTATTTTAAAGAATAGCCAGGCTATTTCTGAGCAGTAGCATAATTCCTCTATAGTTAATTGATGAATCAGAGCAATGCTTCAAATAGATGCATTGGAGTAAAAGAGGTTTTTCCTCTGTAGATCAAGATCCTATACAATAATTTATCAAATACTGTTATGGCAGGTAGATACACCCTGCCTACAATTTTCACTTAGAAAACATGAGCTACTCTTTGCCTAAATTATCAGCCCTTGCTGCAACTTATCAGGTGAGGGCATTTCATTTTTCTTTTCTTGATTTTTTTTTTGAAGGTGGGGCTGAGTCAAGGCAGAATGAAGCAGAAAGGAACAAATGTCCAGTGTACCGGCTCTTGCATTTCCAAACTATCAGTTGCCAATTGTAAGAAATATCCTATAAGGGAAATGTGTGTGAAGCCCTCTGCATATTAAAAAGGAAAACATGCAAGATGTGTATAGTGTGACAAAGAAATGCAATATCCAGTTTTAAGACTGAAACAATGCTGTATATAATACTCTATTTAGTTATAAATCAACATGATTTGCACTACCGGTTAAGAAATATGCAAAGCAGCATCCTTGGGTAATTTCATTTAGATTAATTCCCCCTGGTTCCACCAACTTCAAGGGAACTTTGCTCCGGAAAAGTGGGGGGCTGCCATTCAAGCATGAAATACGGTTTTGATTTTTTCGAAACCCCCGCTACGCTACTGGAGGCCGGAGCCGAATGACAGCGCCCAAGCCACCTCTGCGGAGCGGCCCCAGCTATTCCGAAGCCCAGCCCGCCCGAGCAGCACCCCTTGCCTTTCCGATAGGCTCCGGCAGTCCCGCCGCAGTCCGCCTTGGTCCGCACCATCTCCGCGCCGGCGAAACCGAGCGAGGCACCCGACCCGGGGCAGCGCGCCGTTCCGGCCGTGCAGCCGACCCGCACTTTCGTCCTTCCCGCGCGCGCGCCTCGCTGCCATTGGCCCAGGCGGGCGCGCCTGGGCCAATCACGCGCAGCCCCGCGGCTGACTGGAGAGTAGGGAACGCCTCCGATAGCAGCTCCGCGCGAAGGCGCTTGCGCGCGCCCCTCTCCATTGGTCCCGAGCGGACTCGCCCTTTGACTGCCCGGGACGGGCCCGCGCGCGGCGGCGGCGGCGGCAGCAGCAGCTGCTCCTGCTCCTCCATTATATTTCTATCCCGTCATTTTGTTTCCTCTTGCAAGTGATCCGAGGCGATTTACAAGGTTGTCCTCTCCACTTTATCCTCAAAAGAAGCTTAAGGCCTCCAGTGATCCTCATGCCAAGCAGGGCCTAGAACCCAAGTCCCTCAAGTCCCAAAACTCTCTTAACCACCGCCCCACATCAGTTATAGCCCACCTTTTCTCAGACAATATGTTGAGAAAATAACTTAGATTTTTCAGAATGACACATCAACTTAAAGCAGCTATAAATACTAAAACCACAAAGTAGGGCAAACCAATTTTAAAGAAAGCCCAAACAGCTTTCAGATATAAGTTCATCAGACCTCTTCTGGACAAAGGGAATCTCTGCAGGAAGGGAGCAAGCACAGGCAATGAAAGGCCTTTCAAAAAACTGCACTATATTTGAGAGCAGGCTCCAGAGAACACATTGAGAATAAACATCATCAGGAAGCCAGGTGGGTGCCCATTGGAAGTGGCCTTTCCTACTGTGGCACCCAAACTATGGAATGAACTCCTTGTGGATGCTCAGCAGCACTGCAGTCTTCCCAGCACCAGGTAAACACCTTTTCAGGACCTCTAGTTTCTGACTATTAAATGCTGCATTGTACTTTAAATCCTCATGCTGCTGCCAGGCTTTATGCAAGATCTTTTATACTGCCCTCTAGACTGCTTAAAACTTTATACTATTCTTTATATTTTAATTTGTTAGAGTTTGCAAACCACCGGAGGGCTTCATCTATAGTATAAAATGTAGAGCATAAATTACCCATTAAGAAAAGGGTGAAATGAGTATTGCTAAACAACCCCAACTTCATGTAGTGCTTAGTATGTTGAATTAGAACTCC
Source organism: Varanus komodoensis (assembly GCF_004798865.1). Classification (NCBI taxonomy): domain Eukaryota; kingdom Metazoa; phylum Chordata; class Lepidosauria; order Squamata; family Varanidae; genus Varanus; species Varanus komodoensis. The sequence goes on from NW_025336308.1 coordinate 3,404,475, forward strand.
CCACAGCAAGGTTCAAGTCCCCATTCATAAAGCTTGCAGGATGATCTTGGGCCAAGCACTCAGTCTAACTACTTCACAGGTTGATGTGAAGATAATGAGAATGTATGCCACCTTGATATGGTAGGATAAAGCTATCCCTATTTCAGGTAACCACCAATGAATGCCTGTTTTCAGTCACCCTGCTCATTTTTGAATACAAACCTGTTTCAGGTGTTAAATGCTTACAGATCTCTATCTGGAAGGATTAACAGTTCCATTCAAAACCACATACAACTGAACTAATTAGATTTAAAGCTAATTTAAGCCTTTTGAATTCAATAGACCTGAAGCAGTTTAAGGCAGATAGTGCCTTTACAGCCCCATCCATTATTATGTTAAGCCACTTAATTGGTTTTAAACCAGTTTAGATCTATTTACCAAACAGACATTGTGGCAGCCTGGAGGAGAGAGATTATAAGAGTGACTCTGCTGGTTAACTTGTTGACTAGACTTTGTTAGAGTGACTGCATATAGTGACACTGGGGGAGAGGGAGATACCTGGGCTGAGGTATTATATCTGTCATAGAAGTGCAGCACATTCCTCTGATTTTTTTAGCATTATAATACATTGCTAAATGAGAGACCAGCCCGTTTATTTTTGCACAGCAAAAAGCCTCTGTTAATTTAGCATGGTGTAGAGGTTAAGAGCACAGGACTGGAAGGCATGAGATCCAGGTTCTCATCCCCACTCAGCCTGGAGCTCACTGGGTGACTTTGAGCCAGTCGCAGACTCTCAGCCCTCACAGGGTTGTTGTGAGGATAGGATTGAGATGAAGAGGGGAATTGTGTATGTTGCCTTGAATACCTTGGAAGGAGAAAAGGTGAGGTATAAATATAACATGCAATAATATATTTTAGTAGCATGCCAACAATTCTGCTTCAGGATAGACAAAATATTCATTCTCACAACACATTTCAGCTGTGACATTTGCTGCCTGGAAATATATCCACTGTTCTAGATCACTTACAATCCTTAAGTGGGTTTTTAAAAGTTAGTATAACAATATTTGAAGAGCATGCTCATTCCTGTAGAACCAAAGTGCCCTCTTTAATTGGTAGATTGATAAATGCACTATATAACATTACCTAATTTGGTTTTGATTGAATTAGTACACCATTTACAATTAATCTCCAGATTAAATTGAATTGCAGTTATTGAAACCTTCTAGAGCTAAACTGTTAGCTCAATTTCACTGCTGAATTCTATTTTGTCACATGTATTCTGCCCTGCACAATTTTAGAAGCCTTTACACATGGCAAAGGTGAAGTAAGAGGACTTCATGTGTTTCTCTGTTTCATGCATGGAGATGGGTATGGAGAAGACAAAATTATGCAGGCTGTGGAAAAACTGGATAAGGGGATGTCCCCCCCCCCCAATTTCTCTTAGTACTAAAAGAGAATGATTCCATGAAATGTTAGAAAGTCGGGACAGATAAAAGGAAATAGGTCTTCACACAGTGTAGACTAACATTATGGACATAATGTCGTGATAGTTACCAAAGTAGATGGCTTTAAAAGTAGTTTAGATACATTCATTGGGAAGGTTATCCATGGCTACTAGTACTTAAGAGGTAGTATGGTGTAGCGGTTAGAGTGCTGGAATGAGTGATTGGGAGGTCTTGAGTTCTAGTGGGGCGACACTGGGCCAACCAGGGACTCTCAGCCTAATCTAAGTTGCAGTGGTGTGGTTGTGAGGATAAAATGGAGCTTATCTCTGGTCTCCACGGTCCTTGCTAGCTCCATGCTTCTATGATTCTCTGCTTCCTATTCTTTAGCTATATACCTATCCATAATAACTTGGCTTATTGTATTAGTCAGGTATACTATGAAAGCCCTGATGGCCCTGTGGGGAAAAAATTGAGCCAGAGTTGGTTCAAGCAGCTCTGATCGCCTCCTTAGTTTCCCTAGTGACGGGAGCCCTGTCCTTGATCTAGATTGAGAAGCAAGGGGCCCAGTTCGCACATAAGCAGCGCAACCGTGTGAAGATAGGGAACAGGACTGAATGCTCCCTCAGCTGATGAGGACCATGTAATCTTCCCAGCTCGGAGGGCAGCTCAAAATTCCCCCAGTAAAGATCCTTGGAAATGTATCAGCTTTCTGTAAAACAAACTACAGAGAGCTATTTTCTGAAATAGCATGCCTTTGATGTTACAAAATTTCTTGACTTGGCCATGAGTCAGTGCAGAACAGATTTTTTTCTGCACTGACTGGAGATAGTAATGGATATGGGAAGGCCAAATGGATTGCAGAAAATCGTCCCATCCCCCCCCCACACACAAAAGATTATATTGCAACAATGAGACTTACGTACATAACTCTCCCCCTACCTAGACTTTTGGGTTTTGCTCTGGCTAATCTTTGTTCTCCTGAATGGAGGAGAAAAATGTTTTCTCCATTTTCTTTTGCCAATTAATTCCTTCCCTTTGGCCTTTTTGACCATTATTCACTAAGATGTAAAAGTAATTTCGTCTTAGGGGATGAATTATGAGCGAGCATTCATGAGCCAAACAGTAACTCTTCGTATGTAGGAGAGGTAGAGTGTAACTCAACATTTTAATAATTGGCAGTCTGTTTGAAGAAGGGAAGGACAAAGAATATTTCTTCCACTGCTGGTGTTGATTTCAAGGCCAGCTTAGCCCATGGATGCCCTTTTTGCATAAGTGAGAGTGGAAAGAATATAGAAGGCCTTGCAGGACATAACAGTGAACCACTTGTTCCGTGATCATGACAAGATCAGCAGCAGCTGCGTAAGGGTAAGAGCTTGTAAGATGAGTATCTACTATTTGATTCTCTCTCCTCTTCCTCCTTGCTCTGCTTTCATTTTCTCACCATCTGTGCTCCCATCTATCTGTCTCACTATTTATTTACATTCTTTTTGCCCCTACCACATTTCTTTTTCTTTTCGTTTGGATTTCGCTTCCTGTAAGTGCTTGTGTAGCTTTACTTCCATGTCTTTTTCATTATGGTCTTTTCGAAGGTACATTTTCAAGAAACCTCTACCTATTTCCTCTTTTAATTTTAATTCAGTATTGCAGTGGTGCAACTAAGGCTGGGCCTTGGAGCCAAGTCTAGGGACATGCAATCTATTTCTGCCCCAACCCGCAAATGTTCACCCAAGATGCTAACAGTGGCAGTGCCTGAGCAAATTCCATTTGATTCCTGCACTCTTAATTGGGGTGTGATTTAACTAAGTTTAGAATGCCCAGGGAATAGTTCTTTTATGAATAGCAACAAAAACATTAGCTGATTTATTAACATCAGGAATGTAGAATAGTGCTGTGTGTTTGGGGAAGGTGGTCTGGAAGACAAATATATTAAGCACACAGCTGACATGGACCTCCCTCTCATGGGATAATTCAGTCAAAGATGCAGCAGCATCTACCCCTTCTTATACATTTTCTGCTACTTTCTTTATGCACATTCATATTTCAGGAGGGTCAGACCATTTGCTTCAGCTTGGAATAACGGTCACACCTTGATTCTATATTCACACAAATGCTGAGAGACCAGAATCAGAGGTGACTCCACATCCCTGGCTGACTCCTTGCTCACTGGGATGGCAGAAGAAGGCAGCACATTGGCAAGGTTGCTCTATAGGGAGTGAGGAATCCATCCTCTACCACTCTTGGTAGCCAGTTTGGTGTAATGGTTGAGAGTGTGGGGCTGGGACTTCAGCGATCTTGGTTCTAGTTCCCACTTGGCCATGGAGCCAACTGCGTGAGTACCTCAGAGGGCTGTTGTGTGGATAAGATTGGAAACAGCAGCAGGAGAATGGTGTAAGCTGCTCTGACTTCATTGTGAGAAAAAAGTGGGATATAAATCTAATAAGTAAATTTAATTGTCTTTCTTATACACGAGTTTTCAAAAATATTACAAAGAACCAGAATCTTACTGGGACTTGAGAAAAGACTGAATAAATACTTTAAGGAACCATTTGTCCCTTCACCAAAAAGCACCCAAGTGAACTTAGTTCATGTAAGGGGAAAATAATGGGTCCTCTCAGGGGTATCAGTTCAAGAATAGGAAATTGGATAGAACAGTTCTTGCAATGGGAGGATGTAATCAGTGGGTTTTCTGAACTATCTTGACTAAGATGAGTATTTTTCCATTTACTCATAACTTCTGTGAAATCAGGGGTGAGCAATGAGATGGCTGCATTTGTGGATGATGATTGAACTACTTGGAATGGCAGAAGAAACCCAATTACATAAAGCTTAATGGCAGTCTCCTTAAAAAAATTCCCCAAGCAGATTATAAAGAGCTCCAGCAAAGATCAAAAAGACTCCAAGAGCTTTGGCTGACTGGGCAACACAATGTCATAAATAATTTAATAACATGACAATTGAGATCAAATGAAAATCTGGTGGTGTGCATTGAGGCAAACATCCCATCTTCTAATTTCAGGTATGTACAGAAAGAATCTGAGCAAGTGAACACCCACCAATGATAGGGATGGAGAGAGCATGCTGGAATTGTCAGCACCCATATGAATGGCAAGCGATTGCTCTGTTAGGAAATGAAGCCTTTGTAGACATGGTTTTAAATTGACCCATGGTGCAGCTACATTTGGAAAGCTGTGTAAAATTCTGGACATTCCTCCTCAGGAATGAGATTGTGTGGGGCTGGAAAAGGTACAAAAAATAACCACAGTGATGAGTCAAAGCAACTTCTCTACAATAAAATGCTTGAGTGTTGTGCGGATATTTAGTCGCACCCCCTTATCTTCACAGACCTGTGAAGTAACTTTGACTGAGACACCTTAATTCCTGCTCAGCCGTGAAGTTTAGCAACTAATTTCGGGCGAATTAATCCCTCTGTCAGCCTAAGCTACCTCATTTAAAGGGGGGGGGTGTGGTGGGGGGGGGAGGCTGACTACGAAGCTTCGCAACGATCCCGCGTTCCATGGCCGAAGTTTTAGCCCGGACTTGTTAAGGCCGGAACTGTCCGTCCGCGGCTCTTGGTTTCCACCGGAGATCTTGACGCGTTGCGCGAAGACCGGCCGGCTCGTCACGACAGTGCGCTGCCCCTTCCGCCGGCACCGAGAGGGCTCGGGCAGGGGCGGAGATGGCGGCGGCCGGCGAGCTGGTGTCGTGGTGCATGGGGCAGCTCCGCGGCGGCTTCGGGCTGGATGTTGGCGAGGAGCTGGTCCAGTGAGCTGCGGGAATAAAAGCGGGCAGGGGGACGGGGCGGCCGCGGGGGGCTGTTGTCGAAATCCGCCCTCGGGGCCAGCCTTGTCCGGGGTGGAGGAACAGGGCGTGCGGGCGGAGGGGCGAACGGCTGTGTTGGCCTCTTTGGACCCGACGGGCCAGCGACGCTGGTGTGGTTTGCTACTTCATTTCCTGGCAGCGTTTAGCAGCTTTAGGACAGGCAGAAATTCAACAGATGCAGACGTTGCACGCCGCCTTTCTGTGAGGCAAAAGCCTGAGGGCGCTGCGGCGGTTGGGAAGATAGAACTGTGTGCCACATGAGCTAGTCTGCTTTTCTAAGTGCAGTTGAGCATGTTTTAAAGATCTAACTCCCCTTCTGTTCAGCCTCTGTATGGGGAATAACATGAAGGAAAGAGATTCGTCATTTGCCTGAGGTATATTGTAAACATCAGCAAGTAGATCATAAAGCAGTCCGATATCTGTTGGTTTTTTTTGGTTGTTGCTTTACCTTCTTTGTGGAAAATCATGAACTGTTGCAAAAATAATAAAAATAGCAGTATTTGATCCACTGATTAGTATCATGTACCTTTAGTCATGATTTTTCTTTACAGTACAATTAGTTAAAAAAAACTCTGGAAAGCAATTACTTTTTAAATTGGGAATTACAGCAGGTTATATATGATGCCATATTTTATATGCTGATGCAGTGAACAAGGAGTTCTTATAGTTAATATATTTAAGCCAGCTAGGAAAAACAAGCTTATTTCTGTTCATTAACAAACTGTTAAAAGTGTCAAGTGGGGAGGGGTCAATAGTAGTCAAAAAGAGCTGGTGTTTTGAGTCACCAGTTGTTTAATGGCTTTTTGGGCTTCTTCCTGACAGCATCATCTGGAAGTAGTAGCAGCTGGTAATACTGATGTCTGTGTTTGAAGAGCTCCACCTGCTGATTTCTGCAAATGAAACTATTTATACTGTTAAAGTCACAGGAGGAAAGACTAAATGGGGATATTGCAGAGTCATCTAGATTTAACTCCACATACTTAACTGCATTAGAAAGCCCTCAGTATGGATTTAATCTGAGCAGAAATCACAATCTCAGAATCTTTTGGGTCATACAAATATTTGCTCCAAACTGGTGGGGGGTGTGCTTGGGTGTTAAAGTAACTAATATGGTTTAATATAAGCAAATGTAAAGTGATACATATTCAGGGGCCAAAAGATGTGTGTTACCGGGGTGTGAGCTACTAATGAATGAATGGGAAAGGGAACTTGATGACACGTTGGAGAGCGCAAGTCAGTCATTATTTCAATCCAGCCTTTCCCAACCCAGTGTCCTCCAGGTGTGTGGGTCTAGGCACCATTGTCTTCATCCAGTGGAGAGAATGGCCATGCAACCAGGGAAGGTGGAAGTTATAGTCCGACAGGTCCACAAGGCACCAGTTTGGGGAAGGCTGGTCTCATATAACTTTCACATGGCCCACAACAATTTCATTGCACCGGTAGTATGTGGAAAATGCAGTTTGTTTTTTTAGTGAGAAATTCCTCCAGTTTGTTTCTTTTTTGTTCCTTATTAGGTATATCTTGTCTATAGAGCATGAGGAAGAGATCCGAGAGTATGTTGCAGACTTAATCCAGGGGACTGATGGCAAGAAGAAGCACTTTATAGAGGAGTTAGTAGCCAGGTGGCAAAAGTCCTGTCAGCCAACATCTGATCTTTTGCCACTGTGTCGGAAAAAAGATGGTGAGTGCAGAAAATGAGGCAGTAAACAGAAGAATAGCTGTTTAATGCTTAAACAGAAACCTGCACTTTAATTATCCAATTATCCCTGATTCCAGTAAAGATGTGTTAGTGGAAAAAAATTTAATGGAGACCAGTGCTCTTCATCTGGAACAGATTAATCATAGCATGATTTGCCTCTTTCTCATCCAGGAGTTTAGGGTTGTGATGTTGTTGTTTGTTGACCTTGATCAACAGCTAATGATGTGCTAGAGATGGTGGGCCTGCAGATGGTTTGTCATATAACTTCCATTAGCCATGCTCAGTCCATAGTCACAGATCATGAGAGTTACAGGCCAAAATGTTGTGTGTATTGCGAGGAACAAGTTATTCAGTTGTGACTTAGAAATTACAGGGAGGGAAAGGAATTGATTTGGAGGCACTTTGCTTTTTCCTGTTCTACACATAGATATTTTAGAGGCTCCTCGGTCAGGAGACCAAGCCAAGAAGGGAAGGCGTAAAGGAAGAAACAAACTGGAAGCACCGGTTTATATGGAAAATGAACAGCCTGTAGAAGAAGTAAAAACACCACTTGATTTAGCCAAGGTGGGTGCATTCATTGTCCGCCACTGGGACATGATTACTTTGTGGTGCCTTTACAGGAAGGTGGAAACATCACTTTCAACATAGCAATGTCATTCATGGAATATTTTTACGTTACACTTATCAGCCATGGGAAGCAGTGAGGTTACTGATTTTCACCTGTTGAGCTTTTGATACTATTTGGAGGCAATCCATGGGGGGTGCCTGCAACCAGCTGAACTCAGTGGCTTACTGGTGTCATGCGTGGGGCGGGATGAGCTGATGCGGCTACCTCACTGCCATGTTTGGAGGACGAAGGAAGGTGGCTTCGGTGCTGCCAGAATGTCACTTCTTGCAGCACTGGGCCTCTCCCTGCCTCCTAAGCTCATTCCCTGAGGCTGTTCTTACAACCTCGGAGAAACAGCCAGCAACGTTCTTTCCCTACCAGCTGCAAGGGTGGGGAGGGGGATCAAAACGCAGACCTCACAGTCCAAGGTCAGGACTCTTTCCTGACCCCAGATTTGGGAATCCAGAAAGTCCCTTGCCCTCTAGGTGCTGTCTCATGCCCATAGGATCACTCTACTCATTTATTCCCTCACTCATTTTAGGGCAAAGCCTTGCAAGGCAGCTTGCAAAGGATTATGAGCTTCATTGTACTAAGCAGGGATATGATGTATCTAAATGGTAATGAGTATGATTCACTTTCAGTCAAGATTCCCAGTTAAATTGGCTTTATCCAGCCACCTGTTGTCCGTGCCCTCTCCAAAATAGTTCTCTGCCCTTAGGCCTTCCCTGACCTGTTCAACTTGCTTTACCAATAGGACTGTGCAGCTTCCAAGCCTTTCTGTTTCAGACAGGTTTCAACTGTCCCCAGTCTGGGGTCCTACAGTTCCTGTTATCCCCAGCCAGCAGGTCTGGAAATGATGGGAGTTACAGTCAGCTCCTCTGGAGGTGCCAGGCTGGTCTTCACTCTGTCCTCTAAAGCTGTTCACGTCTGTATGACAGGCTGTCCTTCGGCAGTTTCATGGGAGAATGATGCAAGCACAGTGGTGAGGCCGCTTGTTTCCCTCTTGGGCGCCTCGGCAGTGGCTATTGGCAGCAGGAGGGCAGGGGGTCTCGCTGGAACTGCATCGAGGCACTCAGTTCGGTGCCTGATACTGAATAGGTCATGAGTGCGGCTTTCCTTTCCTGCGCCTGCAGGCAGCACGCACACTCGAGAACTCTCAGGGCTGCCTGGGCATGAAATGCTGGCATGCCCAGCACTTTGATCATGGGCACGTCTTCCTCCCAACTAGATGCCTGCAGTCTTTTCAAAGTCTCATGGAGACAAAAGCTCCATACAGCTGAAATCTCAATCACTGTAGAAAGCGGCATTTCATGCTTGGTGGAATGAGTTTGGCTGTCACAATTCTTTGGTCTGTTCATGCGAATCTCATGATACAGACTGCATGACCCTTTCCAGTCTTGTGGTGGCCCTAAAGCAGTCATGTTGATGGGTGAGGGAAGACTGTGGGCAGGGGGTTATGTAATATCCTGCTTTTGCCATCCAAACTGGAGTCGCACCCAGTTAACAAAACCATAAAATCAGTGTAACATGCAGCCAAGAATGATTAAAATAGGAATATCAAAACTGACAAAAGGCTAATAAACAGGAAAGCTAAATTAGAAAAGGCAACCGAAGCAGCAGAAGAATCAAAATGCTGGAAAAGTAAAGTTCTTGGGATGGTGCCTCCCTCTGGGGCCCATAGGCACAGCCACTTCTTTTCACCTCTGCATGGGGAGGGGCTGCCCTGAGCTCCCAGATTTGCACCAAGCTCAGACCAAACAAGAGCTGCTAAGAGCTCCATTCCAGCTGACGCTGTAAAAGACGTTTTTCTCTTCTGCAGGCTTCTCCTGTGTCTTTACCCCCTGCCCCACCAAACACACTCTAGCAGGAATTATGGGGGTCCATGGAACAAATTAGAAAATAGCCTTCCATGTCGGAAGTAGTTGCCCTGTGGAGAAGACTCTCTCTTCCCTATAATGCAGTCTTTCCCAGCCTGGTACCCTCCAGGTGTTTTCAACCGCAATTCTTGAACGTTGGCTGTGATGGCTGAGAGTGAGGTCTGAAGGGCGTTCTCTGTTACTACATAAAAAGTCCCTGGTTTACTTTAAAATGGCAAAAGCAGGAAGGCTGCTCCCTTGTGGTTTGGCCTGCAAGAGAAAGGCAGACAAGTACACGGGGAGTGATATAAGGATGATCTGCGCTTTTCTGTGGACATCAGATTGCAGTACAGTCACTCAGTCACAGCACGCTGAGGGGGTCGCTAGGACATCTAAGAGCTGAGTGTGTGTTGCTCGGTTGGTTCTGGTGTGGGAAGTTGCTGAGACCCAGTGGAGGACAAAGCACATCAATCAGGTGAAAGCAGGTGGCGTGTGCGGCATCATTTTATTTGAGGCATAAGAAAGTCTGAGTACCAAATGGTTCCTGCAATAAGATAAAGGTTTGCTTGGGGGCAGGGGTCGTTCTGCCATGACGCAACCTTCCTTAATCATTACATCAGCCAGAACAAGCTGCAAAAACAGGCAATGAATTCCAGGATATTTCTCTGCTCCCCTTTCCTCTCTAATCCAACTCTGTCTGGACATACATTTAGGCTCAGGAGATAAGCGGCAGCAGCAGTTGCTCCTCCAAGAAGAAGGCAAAGTATGTCAACTTGTACGCAAAGGAAGGCCAAGACAAACTGGCGGTCATGCTGCCAGGGCGCCACCCTTGCGAGTGCTTGGCCCAGAAACACAAGCTCATCAACAACTGTTTGACATGTGGGCGCATCGTCTGCGAGCAGGAGGGCTCTGGGCCTTGCCTCTTCTGCGAGACTCTGGTATGTCACCGTCTCTTGCATGCTGTTTTCCCTATGGGCTGCCTGCTTAGCAGGAACTGGCCCTGCACAGGGCTGGATTTGCCCAGTGCTTGCTTTCTTCTCCAGGAAAAGTGGCCAGATGTTCTATTCTACTTATCAATTATCTTCACTGCCCAACAGGTCAAGTTCTCTGGACAGGGTCCAAGTAAGCTAAATTAAAAACACGATGTCACCATGAAACAGAGTAAATTTAACACAGACTAAAATTGACAGCAAGGGGCAAAAAACAGCATAGCATAAAATAAACCAAAGCAAAAAACTCAAGCTGTAAAACAATTTTTTAAACACTTATGTCCCTTTTGGAGTCCAATTTTTCAGAACAAAATTTCTCCCCAAGCAGGAAGCTGCTTCTCATTTTAACAGAGTCCAGTATGCAGACTTCCTTCTGGAAAAATTACTCTAAACTTGTCCTCGCTCACAGAGATGTAGTTATTATGGTACATGTCTGCCTTTATGTTATGAGAAGGCATCTATAGCCAGGCTTCTGCTTTTCTCGAATGTTCATCAGGTTGTGCAAATTAGAACAACAGCGAGAGCTTAAAGCGCAAGGGGAGAGCGCAGGCACCTTCTGTTGGTTTGCTGAAAAGGGCAGTCAGGATTTGTGCGCTAGCAGCACTGAGTTTTTTTAAGGTGGTGAAATCTGCCACTGTATTGACTACCGAAGTGCTAATATGCTTCGTGTGTGCATAATAAAAGAACAAAGTTTGGGTGGAAAGTGGTAGTTCAGGAAGATTTTTGATAACTTAAAATCTCATTTAACATTGAGAAACATGCAGGAAAGAATCTCTTTCACAAAAAAGAGCTTTGCCTGAGGCCAAACCTCAGAGTGCTCATTCTGTGGCACTAACAACATGTTCTCATGAAAAATAGAGGTCCTTATTCCCAGTGCTTCTGTTAACTGGTAATGATGTTGTTAATGGGTCGGGAGGAAGGGGGGCATCAAGTGCTCCATGCTGCCTTGATTCCATTAGTGGCACTGTAGGCAAAAGGCTCCTGAATGAATTTTATTGAAGCTTTCCCTACTTACATGCACCAAAAGTGTATTTAAACTTCAACCAAAAAGGGGCAGTAATACTCCATAAACAATAACAGGCTTGACTGCATCCATCAAATGGACATCAAATCTGGACTGCATCCATCAAACCCTAAAAATGTTTTAATAAATAAATAAAAATGTGAGATCTTCCCCTGGATAACTAGCCAAGTAGCTAGATGAAATAGGGATGCAGGTTCTCAGTAAATAGCCAAAGCAAAAGCTCATGCACCAGTCCCAGGGCTTCCTAGTGCAGTAGATGTCACTCTGGGGTGCGAGAGGTAGCTCCGGCTTGCACCGCATCCCAAGTGGAGTTCCAGAGGGCAAACAAGCAAGCTCAGGTTTCACACATGGCTCCATGCATTCAAGCTGAAGCTGTGAAGAGCTGCCAGTGGGGAAAAAGGAGAGCGGGCAAGAGAACCCCACCCCCATGCCTAATTAACATCAGTGGAAAGATGCATAAAAATCGGTCTCTCAAGAATGAAGTAGGGAGTTCAAGCAGGTGGCAGCTGAAGCCCCTTGCTCCCCTGCAGGCTGCTAACAGCAGTTCTCATGAATGCCCATTGCTTGTAATGCTGCACGGAGGTCTCTGCGAGGCGCTGGGAGGAGCTCATGCTGACTCCGTTACAGGCTCTCCCAGGTATCCCAGTACAGAAGTCCAGAAGATTTAACAGGGTTACACTCTGCCCCACCCAGCACAGGTCATCCCACACTGATTTTGTGGCAAAAGCAGGCTTACATCCCCGATTGAAATGGATCCAGAACACACATTTCTCTATTCTCCTTTAGGTATGCACGAAAGAAGAGCAAGATGTCTTGCAACGCGATTCCAACAAGAGCCAGAAGCTGCTGAAGAAGCTCCTGGCAGGTTAGTAGATTATTGGAGGAGATGTGCATGCAGGACCTTGTTGCATGACTCACGTTGGAGTTAGACATCCAAAGGAAATTCTCCCCCTGCTAAGCATGGGTTGTGTCTTCCTTTTTGGATGGTCACTACCCTCTCTGCACACTTCTGGTTCTGCCCCATGCTTGATCATTCTGGATCGGTTAAACGTGGCACTTCCGGTGCTCCTGGGCATCTGCCATTGCTTCTCTGCTTTTCTGTGACTGCTTTGTCCATGGGCCCCTTTGAAATGTCGAGAGAGTCCTGGACATGGTGGATGGTGCCAGATGTAGATTGGAACTCCTGCAGGACAGCAGTAATAAATTTAGGGCAGTGATTTAGAAAAAGAAACCCATGTAGGTTCAGTTCATTGTTACTGATTGGCCATTATGGAACTTCAAGAGGGACTCCCCCCCCCAAAATCAGACAGTAATGCTAAATATAGATTGGTAGCCTCATCCATTGCATTCAGCTTTGTAATATTTATTTAAAACATTTTTATGCCGCTCCCATCGCAACAAAGCCTCGGGGCAGCTCACAACAAAAACAAAATATACAAATATAACAATTATACAACAAAAATATTAAAACCCGGTGCATCTCGGCTTAAAAGATTTAAAATCCTATAAATACCAATAAAATTACAATTAAAATAAGTTTCAAATAAAAAGGTCTTAGCCTGGCACCGAAAAACAGATAGCGACGGCACCAGGCGGACCTCTCTGGGGAGTGCATTCCATAGATGGGGCGCCACCGCAGAGAAGGCCCTCCTCCGGGTACTCACCCTCCTAATATCATTCACAGAGGGTTCCTGGAGAAGGGCATCTGTTGCTGATCTCAAGGGGTGGGAGGGCATATATGGATGCAAGCGTTCCTTTAGATACCCAGGTCCCAAGCCGTTGAGAACTTTATAGGTCATAACCAACACCTTGAATTGGGCCCGGACTTCAATCGGGAGCCAGTGGAGCTGACGGAGAACTGGGTTGATGAGAACAATGCCCAGTCCCCTTCAGCAGCCTGGCAGCTCTATTCTGCACCAACTGAAGTATCTGGACCGTCTTCAAGGGTAGCCCCACGTAGAGTGCATTACAGAAATCTAATCGGGAAGTTACCAACGCATATGTCACTGTCGCCAGGCAGTCGTTCTCCAGCAAGGGACACAGCTGATGGATCAGCCGAAGCTGAAGGAAAGTGCTCCTTGCCACCACTGTCACCTGAGCTTCTAGAGACAGCTCAGGGTCGAGGAGCACTCCTAAGCTGCGAACCCTGTCCCTCAGAGGGAGTGCAACCCCATTTAGGACAGAGCCCAAGTCCCCCATCCCGAGGCCTGAACCACCCACCAACAGGACCTCCGTCTTGTCTGGATTGACAATATTTGTGAGTGGTTGATGTCAAAAAGGACATAGTACCTGCTATTGGCTCATTATGTTCTTGCCAAACAATGATTATTCAAAGAACAAAACGGTCTTCTGCAGGCCAGAGAAACCAGTGTCTTTTTTTGACATGGTATTATTCCCTTGCAGCCTCCAGATAGGAGGCGTGTGCAGATATGAATGGGAGGGTTTGGCTGGGAGGAGGGGCAGGCACCATCATCTGCAGCGTCCCATCGGTCCACACAGCACCGGCACGTGCAGCCTGCTTCTGCAGGACTCTGGTCTAGTGGGTTCCAGCTGAATTGGGCCAGTGGCCGTGCACCAGTCCCCGAGAGTCCGTTGCGCTTGCTAGAGCCATGCAGTTCAGCCAGGGGCAGGCCCGTGAATGAGTGCATAGAGTTCCACGAGGTTTTCTGGATTTCAGGCACGGAGAACAGCGGCAAACTGGATATGAGTGGCAAGGACCTGCTGCCCCGTCAAGAGGCTCGACTCAAGGCAGGGCTGGAGGCAGCGGTGAAACACAAAAACAAACTGCTGGAATATGACAAGACAAGGTATGTGATGGAGTGAGGCAGACTCATATGTGGGTTCAGCGGAGGCTTGGGGCTAAGCATCCATCCATCCTCCCTCCCTCCCTCCCAGATGAGCAGGCTGGACCACAAGCGCAGCGGGGGCAGTGCATGCCCTGCTTATGGCCCCTGCTGCACCCACCAGTTAATTTGTCTATGCAAAGCAAATGATACTTCATGGCAGCTACAAAGCACAGACAGAGTCAAATTTGCCAGCTACCTTTGTTAGAGCTGGTGCTCCATAGCATACATGGACTGCTAAAAGGGACAAGTTAAGCTTCCAAACAAACTAAATTTAACCCTTTTAGCATTGCTGGATGTTGTTGAACATTCCAGCAATTTTAAATTTAATTAATGCTCCTTTACCTAGTGCAGCCCATGGGGTTGTCTGCACGCAAAAATTGCCCCCAGGCCTCCTGCAGGTGCCCACCTCTGCACAAGCTGAAAGCTTTCCACTAGACCGTCAGTGCTAATTTCCCACATTACGGCTTGCCGTTGCTGTCCCTGGCCACTTTTCTTAAGTGTTCTCTTTAAACTCTGTGCCAAATCGTGTGTGCTTCAGTTTCGACTTAGCAGGTTGCATTTGATGGACAACTTGGGGGACTTTTCTTAAGAGCCTTAATGTGAAGATACCTAGGGGGCCAGTTGCTGACAGTGAGAATCGGTCTTGATTAGAATTGCCTTCAAGCAGGTTAACTAAAGCAAAGAGATGCTTTTTTAGAAGTTTTTGCCTACCCGATTTGAGCGAGTGGAAATAGCATTGGTGTAGCTTGCCTCTATCCCCGGCATGTATGAGGCTGTGATACGTTAGTTTCTTTTTTACGCTCTAGGTAATTGCCAGTATGTGAAAGCAAGCCTTCATCCTGTTCATAACCCATTTAAAAAGACAAATACTGATTATATGTGAAAGTCACTGCATCTGCCATTAATTTTATTGAGGAAGGTGGTGAGTGGAGACTATTGGCTGCCCAAAATAGGGCTTCCGATGCTGCACTTCGAGGAGCATTCCTGTGCAAGACAGAGTACGCTGGAAAGGCCGGTTTGCTGAGCTCCCAGTGGCAGCTTCATATGAAAAGCCTGGGAGGCCTCCTGAGCCAAACCTGTGCTTAATCCCCCCCGCCCCCCATACTTGCAGTAGGCATTGCGGCCTGTTAGGGGCGGTGCTGGAGCTCACTGGTAGAGGACAAGTTTTGCAAGAGACAATCCCAGTAAGAAGAGTCGGGTAGCAAGTGACGAGAAAGACCTAGCCTGGGGAGCCCTTGCAAGTCAGAGTAAATAGCGCTGGGCTGACAGCCTTGTCCAGCCTGGGATGAGGCAGCTGCTTGTACATGCTGCCCGCCAGGGTCCTTCAGTGCCCGTCTTTTGCTTTGCTTGCCAGTGTGCGCCGCACCCAGGTGATCGATGATGAGTCGGACTACTTCGCCACCGACTCCAACCAGTGGCTCTCAAAGCAGGAGAGGGACGTGCTGGAGAAGAGGGAGAAGGAGCTGCGTGAGCTGAGGCACGCGTCGCGGCTCTCCAGGAGCATCACCATCGACTTTGCAGGGCGACAGATCCTGGAGGAGCAGGGCAGCATGGACAGATACCACCGCAGGTGAGCACCCGGGTGTGGCGGGGCCTGGCCGAGCAGCATGTGGACAAGCGGCTGCTCCTTTCTGGGTAGCGAAGGATCCGTATTCTCAGGTGCCCCCCCCCCCCCCGCCCCAGTATCCGATGTATTCTTTCTGCTTACGGACATCTCACTCTCTGCTCTGTAACATCACACTCAGCTGCACACGCAGGGTAAATAAGAGTCGCGTGCATTTAGGACACGAACCAGTGTGGCTTCCAAGGTGGAACTTCCTTGGCCTTTGCTCCCAGGGAAGAGTGTAGCCATCTGGAGTGAAGCAGAGCACAGTCTGAGTCACTCTGCTGTAGGGATTTTGCCCAGCGCCGCAGCGGCACCAGCATGCAGCCTCCTCTCAAATGCGTTCCATTAGCACCATAGGCTTCTGTGCAAAATGTTGAAGATGGGCATTAGACTGCTAAGAACTCTGCTAGAGAAGCACACTTTGCCTCTCTGCATAGTCCGTTTGCCCTCGGGCTGAACGAAGCGCAGCACCTCTGTGGTATGTTCTGCTCTTCCTGGCTGCTTTTCTGCAAAGCCAGGGGGAGTTCAGTGCAGCCGCCTTATAGCTCCCTGGGTGAAAAGCGTGGTAGGCATGGAATAAATAACACTACTAGCCGCTTCCCTCTCACGTTCTCTTGGCTGTTCTTCAATGGTACCCATTTTCAGGTGTTTGTGTAGATGAGTGTCGGGGAGCCTCTGGCTCATGGCGCAGATGCCTCCCCTAGGTCTCCCCATACGGCCTGCTGAGTCTCAGCTGAGGCTTCTTCCTGAAGCTCCTCCTCTGGGAAAGGCAGGCATACCAGGGAAGTGAGCGCCACAATTTGGTGTGCAGGGGGCGCTCTCTTCCCCACTGCTAGTACAGAAATGCTGAAATCAGGGATTGCGGGGAGGGAGAGAGAGAAATGGGGAGTGTGCGATTCACAGGCATTCCTCCTTCCTATCCTCCTCCCTTCTCCTCAAGAGAGGCACTTCTGTGTGTCCCACCCGTGGCTGAGGCAGGGCTGGGCGTTAGAAAGAAGGAGCTTCCCTGGCAGCACTTGGATGGTGCAATTGATTACCTCAATAAATTGCTCTTCCCCCATTGCTGAGACTCCCCCTGCCAGTTAAAGACCTTTCTGTTGCAGCAGCATTTGATTTGCCTCGATATGACTAGTCTTTTTCTTGTGATCGACTCTGCTGTTGTCTGCCTTCACTGAGTCTGCATGATCTTGGTAGTTTCCATTTGTCCCAGCTCCCCACCAGTACTATATGCTGCCTTGGATGCTCTACATTGGAGTTGGAAAGGCAGGCTAAAAATCCTGAAAATAAATCCATTTATTCTTGAGAATGCTGCCTTACAGAGCCAATATATCTGTAGCGATCACATCTCTGAATGTTCGGGAAAGGACACTTCTTCCCAGTCAGTGAAGTTTCGAACTGGGCAGCAGACTAGGTGAGGGGCGCTTGCACAGCCCTTTCCAGCCAAATGTGTGGGCAAGGAGGCTGTTTGTAGGGAACGATCTAAACCTGGCTGGTTGTCCTTGCAGATTGGATGAAACAGTTGAAGCTATTCACAGTGGGACCTTGACCAAGCCGAAGCAGAGCCCTGGTGGGAAACCTGAAGAATCTGCAGTCCTTGTGAATCCAAACCTCCTCCAGCCAGCCCCGGTGGTCAGTGCTCCATTTTTTCCTCTTGACAGAAGGCAGGGAGGGGGAATGGTTTGTGGTGCTCCTGCTTTCACGAAATGGGGCACTGCAGCAGTGGCTGCACTCGCGAAAGCTTCCTGGAGTGACACTCCCGCAGCATCCGCAGGAGGACCACAAGTTGCCCATCTTTGCTCTCAGGCTGATGCTGCCTTTTCCTCTTCTACAGAGCATAGCTTTAGAGATGGGAAGAGTCATCAGTGTTTCCCAGTCCACCCCCTCCTATAAAGTGGACACTTCCCCACTCCCAGAAATGCATCTTTCTCTCTGCTCCTGTGAAGTTTGAATTGTCTGCCGTTCAATTTCTGCTTCTGCTTACCCTCCTGGCTTCACATGGGCATCCTTAAAATTAAAGAGCAGTCATGTTTCCTTTTGGAGTTATCCTAAATTACAGTCTAGACCTGACAGAGGGAATTAATGGAGAAGGGCTAAGTGGTAGAGGACACCCTTGAATGCAAAATGTTCTGGATTCACTCTCTGGGCAAACTGCACCTACCACCAGGCCCTTCATCCTTATCCTGTCACAAGAGTTCAGATCCAGCTCTTACTTGTCTATGCTTCCTATGCTAGTAGCCCTCTGATCTCTTGCGTGCACATCTTAAGAATTTCTCCATCTGTTTCTCCTTCCTTCCAGCTCTGCTTGTTCACATCCAGGGCTCCCAAGAAGCATTAATGTTTACTCCTATGATCCTTTTTTTCTGCTACAGGTCCCTAAAGTGTTATACAACAATATATGTATATTAAAATGCAAGGAAATGAAAATCATTGTCAAATTACAGTAGTGACAACATTTTAAACTAAAGCAGTAACAAGAACCCTACAATGCAAGCCAAAGCAGTGTGTTTGTTTTCTCAGCA
The DNA here is from genome assembly GCF_004798865.1 of Varanus komodoensis. Classification (NCBI taxonomy): domain Eukaryota; kingdom Metazoa; phylum Chordata; class Lepidosauria; order Squamata; family Varanidae; genus Varanus; species Varanus komodoensis. The sequence continues at coordinate 3,422,867 of NW_025336308.1, forward strand.
CTAGATGTACCTGCAACTTAAAGACTACTTCCGTTTGGTTTCTGGTTAGTGGATTGAACTGTCTGGGAGCCTCCTGTGCCGCTGTGACAGGATGGGCAACCTTTGTTCCATTCAGGGCAGATGTCACTTCTTGAGCTGCAAGCTGCCATTCCGCTGTGCCAGAGCAGCCGCCTGTCTCTTTTTCTCCCTCAAGAGAATCATCACCATCACAACTGCTTCCTCCTTCCTCTCAAGAGGAGGGAGAACGTTGTGGGGTTGAGAGTGATCATCTTAACCCCTTGATCTGTCACCTGCACAACATTAGGCCAAGCGCTGCAGCTTGTTCAAGCCTTATTTTATATGTAACATATTTTAAAAGAAGCATGAATAAATGATTCACAGTTGCACATGATGGGGATTTAGCCTTTCAGGAGTAGATTCTGTTAATAGCTTTTAGGCTTTTTTTTTACACTACAGTAAGAATATCGCTGGTGCATCTAGGTGGGCATCAGCACTAAAAAAAAATCATTTGTGTGGCTCAGATTGAGTTAGTTTGTTGGATCCTAGTATGTTAGCTTTTCCCTTGGGGCTCAGCCTGTTGTACCAGTACATTGCTTTCCATTGTAGCCAAAGGGAATAGCCAGAGGGGTCTGTCGGAGGCAGATGTAATCGCCCTCCCTTTGCCAGCTGGTCTACTTCCTGCGTGGTCTAGGCAGTCCTTAGGCTGCTCCAACATCAGTTTTTCCTCTGTCTGTCTGATGGAGTGAGTGTGATGAGCAGCATGACCACCTGAAGCCCGCTCCCTACAGAGCCCCTAAGCAGCACCAAGTCACAGCTAAAGCTCATGCTTAAATGGAGAATTTTTAACCTTATGTGATGTGTTTTTTCTTTCCTTTGGATTTTGAAGTGGGTGGACCAGACTGGTTTGCTCCCACGCAGGAAAACAGGGTGCACTGTAGAGACTGGGAGTGAGACAGACACGGAAAGGAGCCGCTTACGGATTCAGGACCGAGAAATACAAGAGATCTCCGATGATGGCTGGTGCCTGAGCATGCATCAGCCTTGGGCCTCTTTGCTAGTCAAAGGGATCAAACGGTAAGCAGCAGGCTGTCATTGGGAACCCTGATTAGACCACTGGTACGTTTTTTTTAAATGACTGACTTCCAGTATTTTAATGTTGATGCATGCTTGTTGGCCGCAATTCATCTCCCATTCCATGCACTAGGTGGTGCCATATTCCTCTGTTACTCTTGCTGGAAAGGAAAGAAATTTTGAATAAAACAGCTACCTATCGTCACATCAGCCTAGTAACTAGAAGTGTGTTTGACTACAAGTTCCGTCATCCCCAACCTGACTGGGCATGATGGGCATTGTAAGCAAACAGTTTGGGAAGGTGCTGGGTTGGGGCAGCTTGTCTCAAAGGGCCAGGTGTCTGCTCTTGCACCCCCCTGACTGAGTGTTCACGTTCTCTTGTGATGGCACTTAATTGGTGGGGGTCGAGCACCTTTTGTGGGACAGAAGTGTTGCTGGACCAGAAAGGCCTTATAAGAAATTGCTCTCACCCATGGAGCACGCTGGACGACCCTGGGCGAGGCACCGCTTTTCAACTGAAGCCGATGGACCAAAGCCGGATATGGCCCCCTTCGGCCATGCTGGCAGGGGATGGCAGGAGCCGAAGCGCAAAATGTTTGGAATGCACTGTGTTGCGGGGGGCCGAGCTCTTCAGAGAAGGGGCAACATGCAAATGCGACTAATGGGTACAGGCACCATGCCTCCTCCCTCGCCGACTGTGTTTGGGTTCTGTGCTTTTGAGACTTTGAGGAGGGCTGTGGTCTCTCTCTGTTTTACTGATCAAGCCCTGGCCGATGCTCCATTTGTCTCTCTCTCTCTGTCCCCCCCAGGAAACCCGACCCTGACAAGTGTAGCCCCTTTGGAACTGCAGGGATTGCCACTCTCAGGCTGCCGCATCTACCCTCCCTTGCCGATGGCTGATGCCGCAGCTGGCAGTAGGTTGTCTTTACCCGAGGCCTTTTGACCTCCGAACAACAAGATTCAAGAAGGGGGAGTGGTTCAGAGAAAATAAGCTTCCTTATAAAAACAAACGTTTTTTCTGACATCTTAGTTGATGGCTGGAAGAACTTTGACAGTGGCTGGCATTGAAATAGTTGGAACATGTATAAGCCTCACTCTGGTCCTTCAAAGTTCATGATTCTTGAGCCAGCCATATAATTTCCAAGGCCCTTTCATGGGCTGTTCGCTTGCAGCCTCTGCACTTCAGTCATCACCTCCTCTGGATGGAGTGTCTGGATGGAGGGTGCGCAGCCTGGATGTGGCAGCAGCAATTGTCGTATTCTCTGAGCAGCGATGCTGCCATGGAGCGCCATGCCTGCTGGAGGCTGGGTCTGTTTCTGATCCTCCCCGTCGCTCCCTTTCTCCCCGCTCCAGGGTGGAAGGCAGGACTTGGTACACGTCACACAGGGGTCGACTGTGGATAGCAGCGACAGCAAAGAAGCCGTCCCCCCAGGAAATCTGTGAGCTGGAGGCTACCTACAGAGTCCTGCTGCAGAAGGGTGAGGCCTCTCAAACCTTTGGGAGTGAGGACTTCTGCTCCTGAGCCGGAGCGTTTCTGCTTGGGGGCTAGCAGGCCAAACAAAGAGGAGCTTGGAGGCTTGGTGGGGAGATGCCGTAAAGCGAGCAGGATCTGGAAACAGTTACTGTGTGTTGGTGGCTCCTGCATCGAACTTTTCTCCGCCCCCCTCTGCTTCCTCCCGTCCACATGGACATAACCATCCAGGGCTCGCTCTCTCTGCTTGGCTGTTAAATTGACGAATTAAACGCCACTTGGAAGAGAAGCCTCTCTGTGCTAGCTGTGTCAGTCTGTGTTCGTTTGCACCCGGTAATAAGCTTTGTTAGGAATAGCATGCAAGGAAATTAGGATGAAATGCAAGTCCAGGTTTCCTCTTGGTCAGGATTCAGAGCGGATAAGCTCTCTCTTCCTCCCTCTGTGCTTATTTACACTATACTTTGGAACAAAGGAAGCTGCCTTATACCAGAACAAACAGTTTGTCCATCTAGCCTTATGCTGTCTGCTCTGGTTGGCAGCAACTCTCCAGGGTGTCAGGTGGAATGCTTGCCGTAAATGAAATACAGCCCCCTGGCTGAAAGAGGCTCAGCCCCCTTGTTTGAAATGAAAATGCCATTCTCTCAGTCTCCCTCATTCTTGCAGCCCCTCCATCCTTCCCGCATGACTCTGCTCTCCTTCCACTTCTTGTATATTTGCTCCTTCTTTTCCCCTTCCCTGCCCTGCCCTGCCCTTGGAGACTTAGTTCCCACACTATGCTGGGGGGCATGGAATTTAACCACTGGAGAAAAGACAGACAGTGTGATGTCAGAACAGCACCGGGGCAGCCACCCCTTCCTCTTCAGCTTGGTGCATGGCTCGGTGTGAGGGCCAATCTGCATCATTCCTGAGTCTGGCGGTAATGTGTGCCCTTACCAGCATTCAGATCTAAAGGTCACGTGTCAGATTAGGTTCCAGCCAATGGCACTTTCTTGGAAGCTGCAGCAGCCTCCGGGGTTGTAATGTAAGGAACTCTTATTAAGCCAGGGAAGGAGAAGTCATTTGGCATTCTTTGGGTTGACAGATCCACATTTTAAATGCACATTGGTTTTGTTTGCTTGGGAAATGGCACTGAAGCTGCCCAAGCTCACTGACAAATAGCGATTCACTTCGGTATGGGCTGTGATTTGCAGATCCCTCACAGCAGGGAATCTGATGCAAACTGGGCATGTTGCAGAAAGTGTGTGTGATATTATCATATTGTGCTATTACAACACTGTCTATGCACTTTGCATTTGCAATGAACGTTCATTTTGTTTGCTGCAAAGAATCTGTTTTGCAGATCCCTCCTCCAAGGAGTAGACAGTTTAAAAACAGATACAGGGATCAGTTTAGGGGAAACAGTAGAGGAAGGGGTGAGACATGGAGGCGGAATAGACCAGGCTAGGCAGGAAGGGAAAGAAGAAGATAAGGAGCACTACAGGGATGTGTAGTTAAAGCATTTAGTTCCTGTAGGAGTGAAAAAAATGTTTGAGTATGGAGGACTTTCCCATTGCCTTTTTCAGCCTTCCCCAACACAACTGGTGCCCTCGATGTTTTGGATGGCAGCCCCTGTCAGTTCCAGTCAGCAACAGTCATGCTGGTTGGGGATGGTGGGAGGCGAAGTCCAGCATGTTTGCTGGACACACAGTTTGGGAAGGCTGCCCCCTTTCCGGCCCTGTTCGCCTCCCGGCTTTCTTTCTCTTTTCACATTACTTTTTAGCTAAATGCTTCAAATTCTGCGGGACCTTAAGTCCCAAGATCTGCATACAATGCACCGTTAAGATTGCATAACACGTGTTGCTCCAGTTCAGCAAGCGGGTCCTTTCTGAGCATGCGGCATGGGCATTGTAGGACTGGGTGCAACCTTTTGCCGTTGCAGAAGTGCCCCCTCAGCCTGCGCTGCTCACGCAGCGGCTGGAGGCCTGTTAAGGCAGCAGATCCACAGGCCTCCGAGCTGCCTGACGGAGAGTTGCTTCCAGGGTGTGGGAGTGGAATGCCTTCCCGGCACGCCAAACACTGCTTTCCTAAGCAAATGTACACTTTGTCCAAACCATGAAATTAACAGTTGAAAGCGCTGTGGAGAGAACACGCACAGCAGCCGAAGGCTAATTGAGACCATGTGGGGAATGGCAGGGCCCTCGATCACGTGCACGAGCTTGCCTGACAATTTTCTCTCCTGCTTGCCACAGAGTTGGAATTTCCCAATGATTATCCCTCTGGATGCCTCCTTGGCCATGTGGACCTGATCGACTGCTTGTCACAAGAGCAATTTCGAGAGCAGGTGAGCAAGCAAGAGGCTACTAAGTTTTGTGATGGTTGCAGCTGGAGCATGTTATTCTGCTACCCTTGATGCAGACAGAGGCACCCCCCCACCCCCCCCCCCCCCCTTCTCTAGGCATGGCCACAGCTTGTGATCCTCCTCAGACTTTATCTGATTGTCACCCCCGCAAAAGGGCTTTGAGTGGGGGAAAATGTGAAAGGCTTCAGACACGCCTCAGCCGCACACCAGATCCAGTAGACGCCCAGGCTGCTGGCGGCGAGCAGATGAAGTAATTCACACCACACAGCAACCCAGAGCGTGGATGAACTGTTGGTTGTTGTTGAACTGAGTGGTTCGCTGTGTGAACCCAGCTGTGCTAACAAGCCATTATTAAGGGTAAACAACCTGCAAGGAGAACCCCAGCTGGTAAACTGACTTGTTCTTGGTTAAAACTCCTGTCCCTACAAAGGAACAGACCATGATTCAAGAGCAACTCATACTCTGGGTTGTAGTGTTGTATGAACCTGTGGTTGTCACAGAGCTTCTTTCTGACAGTGACTTTGTGGGGTCTCTGGCAGGGGTGTTTCCCATCATCTGTTATGTCAGGGAGGTGATCCAGTGGCTTCCCAGTGTTTCAGCCTATAGTTTTCATAATTCTTGAGCCACTGGCCTTGGTGGCTGAGGCATGTGTGAGACTGAACCCTGGTTTTGAAGGAGCTGCGTCTTGTGCCGACATACCTCCCGTCTGAGTTCAGGGTGTTAGCAGTTAAGTTTAACACTCTAAACCCCTTCAGTGCTCAGCATGTGCGGATCTGCCTGTCTCTGTATACACCTGCTTCCTGTATCCCATGGGGAGCAGAGAGGGCTTTGTTGGCTGAGTGCCCCAGTTATGGAATCCCTTTCCCTTAGAGGCCTGGCTGGTGCCCAAGCTGGGCTGATTTCACTGCCAGGTTAAGGCAGTGGTTCTTGGTTGTGAATGATGGGAGTTGTGGTACAACACATTTAAAGGGCCCCAGATTGGGCTGGGCTACTTTACTGACTCTGGATTATTTTTGATTTGGTTGCTTGAGTTGTTTAGGGTGATCTTGGGGTTTGTGGTTTTATGCTGAAACATTTTTATTATTGTAGCCCCCCCCCCCCAATATTGATACAAGGTGGGTTGGAAATGTTTGAATAAACTAATTGTAAATAAATAAATGGAGGCAGGGACCTTCTGCGTACGGTTGTGTGCTTTGCCTCCTGTACTTCCAGAAGGGACAGGCAGGCCCCTTCTAGAAATATGATAGGAAAGAGCACTAGAGAAAGGGTTTAAATTAAATTAGAAGCAAGCCTTCTGTTCATTAGAAAGACAAGTTTGTTGCAGAAGGTATTTCGGCTAAGGCTTCACTTGAGTCCATGCTGGAAATTGTTAGTTTGTCTGGTAGAGACCAAAGAACCCCCGTGCCCTCAATCTCTTTTCTTTAAGCAGCTTTGGGTGTAGATCTGAATCTCTCTCTCTCTCTCTCAGACCTGTGTCTGTTGCAACTCGTAATTGTTTAACCAAATCATCCCTGAGTCAGAGAAATCCCTTTCTGAGCAAAGCTCCTGGCAACCAGTTGGTTGTTGATTACAGAGGCAGCTGTGGCTGGACCAACACCCAGGAGATCCTTGGCAGTCCCTTGGCACCAAGAGAGGCTTTGAATCTAACACAGGAGAGCTGCCACCAAGCCACGCTTGCCCACGTTTGGTAACTGCCCGCTTTCGTAGGAAAGATCTTTCGTGACCCCAGAATGCTAAGCAGTTAATCCACGCCTTGCCTTGGCATGTCTTGCTCGTGTTTTTCTCTTCAGAACGTTCAGTGAGCAGCTTTTGTGTTTGCACTTACAGGGACCCTGCTTTCCCTGGCGTCTGTTTCGTAATGCTTCTGTTTAATGGCATGTCCTTATCTCTGTTGGTCGTGGTGCCACTGCTGCCACTTGACATTTCTTGCTTGGGGGCAGTCCTGCACCAAAGTTATTTCTTGTCCTAAAAGTGTATCTGAAGAGTGGAATCCCCCTCCGAAGTGTTATGTTTATTGCACAATTCAGCAAGTTTGCTATCTAAATTTTAAAAGTTGCTTTTTAAGAAGAACACAATGGTTTTCAATGGTGTCATATAAAAGGTATAGCAGCTGAAGCTGCGGTGCGGTATGCAGCCTGTTGGAATCCCCCTGGGAGAACACAGGACAGTCTCCTAGAGACGGGAAGAGCCGGCCAGCGACACTAGGGACCTGGTGGGGCTGTTAAGCTAATAGGAAAACAGACATTGCCTCTTAGGTGGTAGAGCCTTCCCTGTGCTCTGTCATTGTTCTCCCGGGTAATGTTTGAGAAAGCCAGTGGCTGAGAGCTTGGGGCCAGGACTCAGGCAGTCTGGATTCTAGTCCCTTGGCACAGCAGTCAGGGAGTGCAGGGGTCATCTGGGGAGCCCGAGGAGCCTGGACTGGAACCCGAGGTGGCCCTGGGGACAGAGGGTCTGCACACCTGCCGTAGAGAGAGATTGAACGGCGCTGTTCAGCCGGAAGTTGTGGGTGGGGCCAGTTCTTGGCGAAGGCGGGTACCAGCCCTGGTCAGCATGGCCGATGGTCTGAAATGACAGGAGCGGGCTTAGACTCGACCGTGCTTTCACCTGTCCTCCAAATGGGCCGTCAGTCAACCTCCTGGGTATGGAGTCTGTTGAAAAGTGTGACCAGGATTGGTAATGCGTCCTTGGTGAGCAGGAGAGCTCCAATTTTACACGCTATTTCCCTTTTCTACAGTAAGCCCTTCCCCGAAAGAAAATTAACCGCATTCCTAAAAGCAAAATTGGTGATGTGCATTTAACCCAGAGAGACATTTATTCTCAATTTATACAGCTTGTTCTCCATATTATTTGCCAAATACATACTGCCCTAGAAGAAACAGGCAGCTGTTTAAAAAAACAACAACCCTTGATGATTTCAACCTGTGTAGTGAAACAAGGGAACACTCCTTTGAGGTCCCAAAGTCAAGGGCACTAGAAGCAGCATTTCCCTTCGTTGATTGATTGTCCCTTTCTCCAAAGATCGTTAGGATAGTCGGAACAAATTAATCTTCTCGCAGAGGAAGATGGGCACAGAATGTGAGCCATTCTGTGCAGAGAAGCCCAAAGGCAGCTTTTTGAGATGAGAGGTGACGGTGTCAATGCATGTCCCTGGGTCACAGTGCCAGATTGGGGTGGCCCAACTCCTTGAGGATCACCACGCAGTTTGAATTGGATAATGTAGATGTCAGATCAAGGCAGCCAGGTGTGTCTCGCCTCTCAAGCAACCTGTGGCCTTATGTCCAGCTCATGAAAAGCTGCAATGATGCAAACCTCTGATGCATCTGATCCAGTCCCTGGGATCAGTTTGAGGACCCCTGCAGGCTTCCCTCCTGCTCTACACCTGTGGACTAGTAGTTTTGGACTCCAGTTCTTAGACCTCCCTGACCATTGGCTATGCTGGGTGGGACACCAGGCTGCCTCCCTTGATCTGGAGCAGGACGGCGAAGGGAGCAAGCCCTCAGGCTCTCCAGAACCCTTAGAGGCTGGCCGTGTTTGCAAAGAAGCAAGTCAGCCAACAGCAGTGCCTGGAATGGTGCGGGGTGGGAAGTCTGTTGCAGAAATCCCCCGTTGCCTCAGGCGTGGCTGAATCAGCAGTGAGCCCTGACGCGTGCTTTTGCAAGAGGCAGCCCCCGCTGGGTTGCGTGGACTTTTCCCCACAAGAAGCATGCGCAGGACTGCAGCCGAAGTCTGAATAGCGCCTCCCATCAGAGACTGCGGGACAGGACCCAGCAGTATCTTCCCTCACTCTTTCCCCTTCCTTCCTCATCTCTTCCTTTATTTTTCTTTGTTTGCTTAGCATTAGTGAAATGTTTTGACCTTTTGGCTGGTCCTAAAAAAAAGTATAACCCTGTTTCATTTGGACTGAGCATGGACTGATAGGAAGTTGAAATACTGTTGTGGGACCTTGTGTAGAATAAAACATATCCTTTTATTCAAAGAAGAAGTAAAACACCCTGGAGGGAACAGTGTCTGGTAACCGAGCGCCCCTCGCCCCACCAGTGCTGCAGGCTCTGAGCTTGTGCGGCATTCGAAGGTGAAACATCAGCTTATTGGAATAAGCATGCTGCAGTTAGGACCCCTGACAGGACCAACCGGTGAGACTTTTAGTTCCTTCATTAGATAACGAGCACTTGGAGTGTTTCACTCTGCCCATTCTGCAGACGTACCATGACAGGGTAAAAATTATCCTTCGTGATTTTTAAAATGTCCTCTATGATCTTGTCATTATTAAGCTTGCCCTTTGCTGCTTTTACTTTCAATTTATTTCAAAACAAAAACATGAATGAGCTTTTGAAAATAAAGTTGTTATTTTGCTTGTAGAAACATATAAAGCACCATGTAGCACTCCCCAATTAAATGTGTCGGGCTGACTGGGGAGCATGGGAGCCATATTCCAGTGCCTCCGGCAAGCCCCACTATGGCGGAGGCTGCCCTCGACAAGCTGAGGCCAGCTACGCGCAAGGCTGCCTGTGCGTTTCCGAACTCAGCTGGGCTTATTACAGTTGCACCAGCAGGGCCACGACTCCTTCAGGAGTGGCGCCACAGTTGCAGAACTTCCCGAGGGATGCCTGACCGGCTTATTCCTTCCCGACCTTTAAGTGAGTGTTGGAAACATTTATGGCCCCAGTGGCTTTTTATAGCCAAGTCCTTTTATCTTTATGCTTGCTCATAATTTCTGTTTTAAAACTTTCTCTTTGTTCTTATGTCGCTGTAGTTCATAATGCTTCTCTTTGCCTGCTTTTGTTATTGTATTCCTGGCTTCTGTTGTAAACTGCCTCGGGAAGGTTTTAATTTCAAAGGTAGGGTATAAATAAATTAAAATCTTCAGCTGTTCCAGCTGATGGCTTGGGAATACCTCAGTAGGTGGTGGCCAGGAATGGTTTGCCGAGCCTTCTGCTGAGGGGGCACACGGGAGGACGCACCCGTCCTGTGCTTTCAGGACCCCCTGAGGCCAGCCGGCTTGGCCCTGCTTGCCGGCAGGCTTGGTCTGCAGGCCGAGCAGCATGGAGAGGGAGAGGGAGCTTACGTAAGTTCAAGATGAGAGGGAAATGAAGTAGCCTGGCTAAGATGTTTGCGTCTCCCCTTCAAAGCAGCCAAACCACTTGTTTCTGTTATCTGTGAGCAGCAGATAGACGTGCTCAGCAGCCTCCAGGGAAGATGCTGCCTGCATTCAGCAGCACAGCAGGGCTGTGGTTTGTAACCTCAGCATTTCAGGCGGTTGGTGCTGCTTTTTTCTCTTAGCAAAGCCATTTTGATTACCAAATCTATAGCTATTAGCAGTGGCGGTTTTGCACAGTTCCCTTCTCATCGGTTTCAGCTAATCCTAGTGGGCTTTCATAGGTCGGCTGTGTAGCCATTTTAACTTTCTTTAACATCTCTCACAGCACTGAAGCAGTTGGTATTGTCCTGTCGCCACCTACTCGTTGTTTTGTTATAATTCTTTCTTATCAGAGATAATGAATCCCCTCCTTGGTAAGATGCCACGTTTTTCTCTTCCCCTACTTTGTACTCACAGCAGCCTTGAAGGGTAGATTAGGCTGAGGAATGGCTCAGGAAGCAGGGAGTTCAAACAGGGGCTTGCCTCTGCTGCTGTCTCCCCCCTGCACCAAATCAGTTCACCTCACCAACAGTGCTGTGTGTGATGGATCAGAGCCACATTGCTGGTGCTTCGTGTCCCCAGATTAGGGCTGGGCTGCTGCCTCTGCCGGGAACTCAGCCCAGAGCACGTGTTCTCCGCTCGGGCTGGGGCTGCTCTGCTGATGGGGCTCTTGGAGGAGAGCTGATTCAGCGCCGTGGCTGAGAAGCAGAGGGAAGCCCCTGCTTTGACTCCTGCCTTGGCCAGGGACCTGCCATGGAGTTAGACCAGTCTCACTGTCTCAGCCTCAGTGCCCTTGCCCCACCCAGTATGGGGGTTAATACTGATTTCCTGTACAAGGTGGTTTAGGGGTTGCAACTAGACAATGAACTGACTCGTGGGCAGGGCTGAGGTCTCCCTTGTCCATTGCTTCTCAACCCCAAGCGGGGAGACTTGACTACCCAAACACATCTGATCAAGCATCAAGCGCAGCATGGGCAGCTTGATCTTTCATCCGGATGGCACTTGTGACTTTTCCTAGTCCCCTGGAAAACTTGCACAGTAACACTCCACTGTTGTTGATATGCATCTATGTGGTGCTTTCCAGGGCATCACGTGCCCCGTCAAATTCTCCCTTAAACAGCCTTGCAAAGTAGGTCAGGAGTTTTGTAGGTAGGCAGTTGAAGCTGAGAAACGGCAGTGTGGACTTTGTGGATGACATGTGATGTAGGGATTCCCCACCTCCCACTTCCCATATTCAAGGGTCAGAGGAAAATTGGCCACAGAAGGGTGGAGGAATTTCTGGTTGATCACAAGCTTCTGCTGGATGGGTAACCATGCTCTGGCTTGCTGATTAGCGGATTTTGTTTCGCAACATGGTCTGACTTGGAGTTGCAGACACATCTTCGGGATGCAAATCCATTGTACCCACCATTCTGAGTAGAGCATTCTCCTAAACCAGAAAAGATGATGAGATCAGGGGAAGCTTTTCCACGTTCCACATATATTGCAAAACGCGATGAAGGTGTCACAACCATCTAGCCCTAAAGCGAAGGGGATTGTACCCTGTGAATTGCTTTCCCTTGTCTGTTCCTCTACCCCTTGGTAGCCAGAGGCATGCTGCCTCTTGTGAAAAGCCCAGGGAAGCACCACTCAGTCAGCTGTTTATGCAGCTGTTTTCTGTGGAGGGATCATTCCAGGGCGACATTTCCCAGCTTGGTCCCCTCCCGGTTTTGGGTGCAGAGGCAGAGGCCCCAGCTGGTTCTCCGCTTCTCCATAGCAGCTTTTGCAGCTAATCCCAGTGCTCAGTCAAGTTTACCGAGCATTTAAATATTCTGATTCAGCTGGTAGCAGCCTGCAAAAACATGCATGCCAGTAATTGAAAGAGAGGCATTCCAGGAAAGGCAGAGTCGACTGGCTCTCTTCTAGCTGGAGCTTCTCCCATGCTGGGGGTGGGGCGGGGAGGAGAGATCACCTGCTTGGCAGCCGAAGCCTCCTGTGAAGCGGAGCAGGGAGAGGAGGCCAGCTTCTCAGCCGCTTCCGCCGTGTGTGGGTGATCAGGCATGTCTAGGAAAGTCTGTGTTTCCTGTGTTCCAGCAGAACCAGCCAGGGCGGCTCATGGCACTTAAAGGCCAGTAAGATTGATGGTGGTGGAAGTATGTGCTGGCTGGAGCCCGCTCGTCCCATGCAGCCTGCAGAACCCGTTGCCTAGTCGCAGATGGTTCTTTCCGCGAAGGCACGGGCTTAATGTGCGCGTACAGCAGCACACTCCACAGCTGGAATGCCAGCACCGACAAAGTGCACACTTCTAGCCCAGATAGTTGCCAGGGGAAGCCACACCAGTGTGAATGTGGTGAGAGGAGAAGCGGCTTCAGGTAGCGCCAGGAAGAGCTCTTGGCCTGTCTGCACGGCCCTGAGCACAGATGCCTGCCATTATCCCCCTTCGCCTTCCCCTGCGTTTCGGCTTTCAAGCCGAGTGCTCAGCGCTTGCCTCGTTGTGGATCAGCTGAGTGGGATTAATGTGGCTTTCTGTTTTTTTTAAAGAGCTTGCCACTAATGAATGGTATATAAAAGCTTAAACTAAATAAATACGTGATAAACCAAGGTTAGGCCTGTACCTGCAGCAGAGTCGTGTGCATTGCACAATGTCACAGTTGCGTCTGAGTGTGTGAGCAGCACCTGGCTACCTCAGAGCGGTGCGCATGGTGGGGAGGGAGGAGCAGAGCACCAAAGGAAGCAGCTGCCTCTGTGAACCCTGTAAAAGTGCCCTAAAGATGGACTCCTCACCATGATGCCTGGCAACCACACGGCATGCGGAGGAGGAGGAGGAGGAGGTGTTCTTCATTCATTAGAGTGTTTTCTCTGTATCTTCAAGAAAAGAACTACAGTTTACTATTACTTAAGCTTGCATTTTGTTTTTGATGAAAGCTGAACACTTACGTAAGGGGCATGGAATCCCCCTATTATCGACCCACAGTGGTGCGGGTGTCCCTCATCTTTTCTGTTTGTGGGCATATAGTGTCATTATGTGTGTTAAGAAATGGCTGCCTGGATTTGTCTGAATGTCAAATGGCTCCATTTAAACACAAGCCACCCTCAAGCACTTCTGAGACAGGTGAGCCTGCAATTAAAATCCAAATTGCTCTGTGCAGCTTCACACTATTTCTGCTGATTACAGGAATGCTCAGGTAAGCTGTTTTTCTCATAAATCGTGGCATCGCTAACCCATTTGCAGTTCTCGTTGATTTCTTCCCCTTTTTCCCTTCTCCAGTATCCGCAACTGAGCCAAGAGTCAGCTTCTCCATTCGTCTTTATCTGTTCGAACGCCCAGGAGATGATAGTTAAGTTTCCTGTCAAAGGCAGACACAAAATCTGTAAGTCGTACTTCTTTCCTCCAAGTGTGTGGGATGCCCTGGCCAAGACCTCCCTGGTGGCCCCTTCCCGGATCAGTGGGCTTCCCTGGCTGTGACGGGCAGCTCCAGATCACCGTGTGGGTTTCCCACAATATCCTGGAGTAGATAGGAAGGCAGCTTCCAGGGGTGTTGTGGGAAATTCAGGTGGTTCATACTTCACTGTGGACTTCAGCCTCACCCACATCCTGTTTGTGCCCAGCCCTCTAGCCTTAACGTGCCCGGCCCTGTCCGTGCCAGTGTTTTCCTGCCAACGCAAAGAGCTCTCCGGCATCGGTTCCCCTGGGCACGTGGCTTCTGCAGGCCTTCGCTGATAGTGCAGGAATAGTAATCTCCTTCTGACATAATCAGGTAAATTTAGGTCTGGTATAGGCATATTAGATTGGGGAGGAAATGATTAACTGGGTTTTTATATATTAAATTAGAGAGAGGGCCGAGGTCTTTTTCCTTTGCATCTCTTCACCTGTCCTTTTCGCCTCACTTCACACTTCCACTGGCTCTGAGAGGACGGGATTGCAGAGAATTGAATGGAGGAATGTTGCGTTTCTGTGCCGAGTGTAGCTGACGGATGTTAACCGCCTCCAAATCTAAGAAGGCAGCTTTGTACTCGGCCTGACAAGAAAGCCGTGCCCATAACCAAGGGTGCCTTGTCAGTCGCCTCCCTTCAGCAGGATCTCTACTGCTAATGAAAGTGTGTCAATAATTTACAGTCTCCCAAAAACGGACTTTCCCAACCTGTGGTGGTGGCAACAACATTGTATTTATACCTTGCCTTTTTCCCTCTTTCAAGCAGCTTGAGGCAGTTTTAATATCCCCCTTCCCCTCCATTTTATCCTCACAATGACAACTCTGTGAGGTAGGCTAGGCTGAGAGTGAGTTTCCTGGCTAAGTGGGAAATGGAACCCAGATCTCCTAAGCCCCAGTCCGGTATTACAAATCACATGTGATAGCATCCCTGCATATCTTTGCATGTTTGTTCCTACACCCTGAAATTAGATCTGTAGAGTTTTGAGTTATTTGCAAGTGGTCTTCAGTAACCCATATTCAAAGAGTTACCAAATTCAAATGTGACGGTTTCAGTTTAATTAAACAATTACTGGACTGATAATGAGCCTTGCACCTGCCCAAGCCTCCCCTCCCCTCCCCTCCCCTCCCGCTCTCTGGTGTCTGACCTTGGGAAACATCCTGGTTTGTAAGTAGCATTTAAATTTCAGTTTCCCACTTCAAACATGAGAGGAAGTATGATTTAACCAACCACTGAGGGGAGAGGAGGGGTGAGGCTGGCGTGTGTGGGCAGTGTTGCTCTGAGATCCTTGTGTCTGAGCCAGGCCAGTAAATTCCCATCATCGTCTTATTAGGATCTCTACCTTCCAGCGGATTCTGGAGTTCAAGTTAGAGATTTGCATAACTGCTGATTTCGTATTTCAGAAGAACTTTGGGTGTTATTCCTCTGTCTGCAGGTTGTTGGGATGCAAACTTGGTCTTTTGTGCTGGGCACACAAATGAACCGAACTAGGTTGCAAGGTGCTGCCACAGTTGCCAACTCAGTTTATAACATTCTGCAGGCATGCCTTCCACTGTTTCCTCCTGCCAGCAAGTGAACATTCCCTTCACTTTCTCACTTCTGGGGGGATGTTCATTTAACATCAAGATCAAGGAAGAATTGTGTGAATGTCAAAAGGCAGCTCATGAGTTTGTCATTTTAGTTGGTCCTAAGAAAAGTGCATGCTTCCTTCCTGCTAAAAGTTCAGCGATATGGCTGCCTGTCACCGCATGTTGCTGTCATTCTGGGTAGTGCAACATAAAAGTCTTCCAATTCTCCACTGAATGCTGAACTGCATTTATGTTCTGCAGTGTGCTTACCTTCATTTCTGTGTACCGCCTTAGATATTATCACTCGCTCTCACAGTATTTGCTGCAGAAACACGGATTAGCAGCCTTCCTTTCTGTGGGTGGGTTTTCTGGCATGTGCCAGGCTGCTGCCTCCCAGAGGAGCGAGTTTCTCGCTGCTGGAACAGATTTGGCAGCAGGTGCACCTGGCAAGAAGGCTTTGCTTCAAAGCCAATTTATCATGGATGGCTAGAAGAGCTCTTTCCGCTCGCTGGGAACATCCTGCAAGCTCAGCTCCCTCCACGCACCTGGCCCGACTCTCACCCATCGCAGGTCGGGTCTGAGCACGTGAGTCCCTCTCGCCCCATCTTTCGGGCCATGGCTGCATTTCGGACCAGAGCTGGTTGCTTCAAGGCTCGGCTCGAACGCGTTTAGGGCTGCCTCCAGGTTTCCGGGGGTCTTTGGCAGATCCCCTCTGGCGGCCCCCCCCCCCGCCCCGATGGGCCGGACAAGCAGGCAGCTCCAGTGCTCCAGATGAGCGCAGGCAGCTGGGAGCCACCGTTTTAATTTTCCACGCTGCTTTTGATATACTGTCACTCTAGGGCACTGTGGGGAATTAAAACGGTGTTTTCCACCCAATCGGTTTTCAAAGCAGGGGACACAGATCTGGGATCTGTGGTGGGGCCCGAGTGCCTGTGCAGGGATGCCGTATGCCGATCTGCCAGGCCTGCTCATAAGCTCAGCTTGTCTTTTTCCTCTTTGCGGGCTTTAGGGCTGCTTTGGTTTGTCTTGTTTTGAGCCCCTCGCCGCCCTGCCTCTCTGCAGCAGAGCGTGAGTGCAAGCACTGCCCGAGTCTTCCTCTTTCCAAAGCAGCAGCATCCCACTCGAAGAGGGAACAGCCTGGCAGGCTGGAAGGAGATGGCCAGAGGCCGTCCGACTGCCCCGATGGCCCTCCTCTCCTCTGGCAGCCTCCCTCAGCATTGTGGGGCATCTTACAGCCAGTTGGCTGGCAGAAATTGAGGGTGGGCCTGGTCATTCCAGGGTGCCAAGGAATGGTCAGTGACAAGAGTATGGGGACTGAAAACCCCTAGTTTGTGTGTAAAATCCACATCTTCCCATTTTAACAATAAACTGTGGGTGCTCCTAGTGGGTTGCTTGTAGTTACCAACTGAACAACGTAAGATGTCACAACAACTCATAGGCACACTTCCTGCAGGGGACCGGCCTTTTCCACCTTGTGCAGGGTGATGTGAGCGTCCAGGTCACACACAGTTTGTTGCTGAGTTGGCTGCTGGGTTATTTAGCTTTTAAGCCAGAAATCTGGCTTTGCACGTCACACTCTGCAAAGAAGGCGCTAAATGTGGCTTGTGCCACAGAGTGAAAGAGGACGACACACTGCAAGCAAACACACCCATGTTAAATGATGGGTTGTCATTATGTGCAGACAGCTTCATAGTGAATCCATTGGATAGAATAACAACCCACAATTCACCTGTGAAGACAGTTGAATAAACTGTGGTGGCTTTCTCAGTCCTTGGTTGGTTGGTTTCCCTCTGCTGCTGTCTGTTCCTGCCCTGCATTCAGATACTTTTGTGGCACTGTAGTGCTGGCATGTAGAAGGACGGGGGTTTTCTAGCCCTTGCCTGCCACCTCTGTAGCCCCGTGAAACAACCCATGGGTCCAGGTTTGTGCACAATGACAGCCCACAGTTAGTGACCTGTAGGCCACAACCTAGCACAAACCATGGGTTCCCCTCCTAGGTTCTTCATGCTCTGCACAGCCACGCCTCACAGTCCAGGACTCAATAGGCTATACTGTGCGTTAGTGTTGTGCGTGGGCCAGGCCACTGAGCTCATTCCCTGAATCATGCCTGCAGTTTTAACACAACCTCTGGTGGCAGGCTCCTTTGCGAGCTCACGAGGAATGCTTCCACTTCCTCATGCTCTTGAGGATCTGTCAGTGCAGTCCAAGCGGAATGTGCAAGGGCAGCCTGAAGGTCTGTGCGTCAGCTTTCACGCGTCTCCTGCGCACTTGAGTGGGATTTGCAAAAGGTGCACCCCTTCTTTACCTGCCCACTCACCCCAACCCTGCAGCTTCCTCTTGAACCAGGCGGGTTGGGGAGCATCTGCTGTTGTGTGCTGGGTCTGCTGCTCTTGTGCACAAGTGTGCATTTCTTCCGAACTAAGTCTGTGACTGAACGTGTTACAAGGGAGTGCATTTGAGGAAATAAACAGCAAGGCCCATGGCAAAATGCATTCCTAATGTGATTTCATGTGTCTGAGTAACAACTGACGTACGAGAATTGGTGGCAAAAGAAAAGCAGAGCAGAGGGGATGGGTAAGGGCTGCAGTAAGCTGGACGGGGGGACCAACTCCAGTGCCCAGTCTGTGCACAGCTCTTGCAAACTGGTTGTTGGAAGAATTTGCGCAGGCGCATCCGTTGCCGGCCAGCCACTCTCAGGTGGCACACGCACTGGGAAGAGGTCTTGCCCTGGAGTACATAGTCAAGCCCGTGCATGGCAGCAGCTTGGATCCTAAGACCGCAAACCTATACAGACTTCTTAGAAAGGGTATCCCATCGAACTCACTTCTGGCATGTATGGGACTCCAGTATAAGGGTACAATTTTATGCATGCCTAGGATTGTGCCCTTAGCTGCTTCTCTATCCATGTGGGGGGAGGGGTGTTGTCTGTCAGCCCCCTCTTCTGTTTGCAGACCCCCTGTACCACTGTCCACATCGTCCTCAAGGGTTCCCCAGTCCCCAGGATCAGAATTCTGAGGGCCGTGGGGATTAAAGATCTGAAACATTCTGAATGCTATAGATCATAGATGTCAGAATAGTATTTATTTCCCTTTTATACAACCCGATAGCTGAGGCTCCTGCCTTTGTTCTGCAGTTGTCCTGGGGCCCAGTGGCAAAATATTTCCTCTGATTTTGCTTCAGTGTGCAGGTGCGATCCATTAATTCCTGCTTTTCACTGCCTGAGATGCACAGCAGGGTTCTTCCATTCTGTGATATTTACCGAACATTTTTATCTGCCTGAAGGGTTTAAATTGGAGTTTACCAGGCTTTTCTGCATCCAGAATATTGATCCTTAGGACGGCTTAGATGTTTGGGTTCGGCTGCTGTATTGACAGTTGGGGGAATTGTTTGCGCACAAATAGACCAAAGGAAATGTACCCCGTTGCCCACTGAATCTTAGTGGGTTTTTCTTTTCAGTGCAAAGCATTTTATTTGTTTGTACTGAGGTCATTTTTAAGGGTAAAACATACATGAAAACCAGAGTTTGGCGAACTTTTCTTATCTCCCAGACACCAAAGGAATGAGATTGTCCTAGGAATCGAAGTGCTAGGCAGAAATCGAGGCCGAGCTCGGCGAGACAAAGCCATTACTCTGAACCGCAGTAGGCTGTCCCCGAGGGCAGCATGCCAGCTTCTGACAGCAACGGCAATGATGGTGATTTAAAGTCATAAATGAACTGCAGATCAGGAGGGGCTGAGCAGGGAGTTGGGCAGGCATCACAAGATGTGTCTGAGGGGCCTGGAGGCTCCAGCAGCCCTAAGATCCTGGCCTCATGGAAACATGGCTGCATCCGCAGGGTTGCCGCTGCAGAGGATGCGAAAGCCTCGTGCGCTGCCTCCTTGCCTGGAACCTTCCTTCCCCTGCTGAGGGCCCTCTGCCCCACCTGGGCCCCCCACCTGTTCATAGATCCCTGCCAGTGAGAGGCTGTAGAGTGTCAGATAGCTTTGGGATCCAGTGTAGACACAGAGCGCGAGTGTGACTCACGGCACACGATTCGGACGTGCGCTTTCCTCGCCTAAGCAGTTTCTCCTCCTTTGTACGCAAGAGGACAAAAGCACCTCTTCACGTGGATCGTGATGCTGACGCCATCGGAACGGAGACGTGCACCCGCTTCTGGCTTTGTGCTATCCGGGGTGTGCGACTCTGATAGTGGTGACGTCGGCGGAGTATGCTCAGGTGCTGCTGAGCCAGAAGCCTCCAAGGAGGGACTGCGGCCCAGTGACCGCCTGCAGGCTTTCTGCACAAAAGTTGGGAAGGGTTCCCATCGGCACGTGCAGAGACCCACTGCTGTGCGGGATGTTCTGGGCCACAGCTCCCACCGCTCCCGACCATTGGCTCCGCTGGCTGGGATTCCTGGGATTTATAGCTCATTCATCACCTCCTTTTCATTATGTGTCGTTGGCAGTCTGGCTTAACGTAAGGAAGCATCCTTTGTAAGTCACCCGTACCTTCCCGGGAGGGGGAAGACCTCATGCCTGGAATCGGTGCCCTTCTGGGAAGGAAACTGAAGTGTGTTGGTCAGACTGCGCACCCTCCCCGCTTTCCTCCGGCTCCGTCTCGCACGGACGTGCCGCTCGCACTTTTCCTCTGTCCCATGCTCAGTCATGTGGAGCTCCCAGCAATGTGAGCATCAGCTTGGCTTGTGCAGCAGCGTGTGTATCTCTAGGGGCGAGGATGCCGCTAATGAGCAGCTGCTGGTTGCAGATGAGCATGTCTCCAGTCCACCGGGGCCCTGGCAGTGCAGAGATCAAGGAAAGCAGGCTCCCCCAACAGATCGGGAGCAGCGGACCAGGGGCTGAGGGCAGTTGGCTTCAGGGTATAAATAGCATCGGAAGGAGGTGGCCGGGCACGTTCCTGCACTGTCGAAGCAACGGAAGCGGCTCGGAGGAAAGGGCAGGGTCTGGCCGAGATGGTGGTGGTGTCGCCCCGTCCCTGTGGAGCAGGGGATGCGCGCCTGGCGGGAAAGGGGGAGCTGTTCCCTGCAGCAGTCCCTGTGCCCGGGCATGTGAGGCTGCAGTGCAGAGGTGGGCGCACCGTCCTGCCACTGCTGGGGGCGAAGAGCTGCGTCCTGTGGCAACTGATCCTTCAGCGGGGGCCGAACTCGTCTGGCAATCCAAGTGGTGCTGTGCTCCGCCAAGCCCTGTGCAGGAACTTCTCTTCACGGAGGGTGGCAATGCGTGAACTGGGCCATGCATGGCCTGTGGAACAGGCGGTCCTGACCCAGTGCCTTCCAGATGGTTTGGAGGGTAACTCCCATCAGCCCCAGGCAGTGTGGCAAAGGATGGGGATGCTGGGAGTCGTCCAAAGCAACATGTTTTGGGTGAAGGCCACTGCGGAGTCTTCCTTGTGGACAGCCGCTTGCGTTCAGTGAGCGTGAGAAGGGCTGCGGTGGAGCAGGGCAAGGGCTCCTCCGGAGCAGCATTTTGGTCACGCAGCGGCCAGACTGTGGCCTCGGGAGTCCCCCATGCAGGACGCGAATGCAGCCGCACACCCTGCCGGTCCGGCCACCAACTGGCGTGCAAAGGCCCACTCTGCCGGGTACCTGAGGTAGCAGGCCAGCCGCAGGACGGGGCTCCGGCTCACGAACCAGCCCCATCAGGCTCCCATGCTGCAGTCGTGCGCTGTGTGAACAGGCAGCCTTGCTAGTGCGCCGGCCTTCTGTCTCGGGCAGCCGTGTCTGCCGGCTGGCTGCCCAACCCCAGCCCCCCGGCCCAGTCCGCCTTTTGCAGTGGCCGGTTGCTCCCCATCACCCCAGTGTCGCTGGCCAACCTGCCCGCCCCCGCCAATACGGTGGCTGTGTTCCTCCTGGCAGTGGGGGCAGCCTTAGTTGCTTGTCTCCCCCCTCCCCCCCCCCTTTTGTCCCCCCCCCCAGGTGTCTTGCAGCTTCCGTGTTGCTGCAGCGGTTGTGGGTTTTGCCGAGCGCCTGGTTCCCGTAGCAGGGAAATGGGACGTGACAGCAGCACCCGAGCGGGGGGAGGCCTTGTTGCCTGCAGCTGATTTACATTGCAAATGACCTTTAAAAATAAGTGTTCATGAGACCCCCCACTCCCTCACTCTTTTCTTTTTCATATAGGGAAGCTGGATTCAAAGATTCACCAGGGAGCAAAGAAGGGGTTCATGAGGCAGAAAGCCGCCGCGTGAGCTGCTGGGCACCGTCACCCACTCCTGTCACCCACCGCTCCTGGCGGAAGAGCGGATTGCGACCGGGCCGCTGAAACCCACGGAGTGGAAGCCCTGGCGATGCTGCGGAGGGAGCAGGAGGTGCTGTGGGAATGCAGGCCCTGGCAAGACGGGGTGGGAGGCGGAAGGGAAGTTGCAAATTGGGTGCATAAATGCTATACTCAAAACTGAAACGCAGTAGAAGATGAGTGGTCTGTGAGCGAAGGCCAGCACCGAGCGGTGCTCAGAAATGGGCACGACTGTCTGCACCCACCTGCCTGGCCGCCGGGTGGCCTGAAACGCTTCTGGAATGGGCTTGTGTCTGAAGTCCTGGGTTTGTATCTCCCTTTGCTAGTTAGGGGATTTGGGGAGTTGCAGTCCAGCATCTCTGGAGGGCACCTGGTGGGGGAGGCAGCTCTGGGCCAAGCACTAGGGCTTTCTGCTCAACGTCGTCTCTTCCTGGACGGGGAGAGCGCAGGAGCAGGTTGCACGGCTGGACGCGGGATAAGAGGAACGTGCTTCCAGCGCCTCTGGGAGGCACTGAGAGGGGAAGGCAGCGCTTCACTCTAAAGCCAAGCATCCACAGGCTTTGTTCTCTGCTTGGCCTGGTTTCATGCCGGCCGGACGAAGCCAGAGGTTCTGAAGGCATCACGTCCAAGGCAGGAGCTTGCTATCTGCCCCTGTCAAGATCACCGTGCGTGCCAAGCGAAGGCTCCATCTTACCTGGCCAGGTCACGGATTCTGAGCCTGACGACAGGGCGGCGGGGTTGGGAATGTCCTTTGTTTCACGATGTGCCAGCGCACGCGTTGGCTGTCCCCACCAGGAGCAGGGTCCCTTTCATTAAGGCACATCATTTTAAATTCTGCATGTTGCAGACTGGAGGAAGTTGATTCCCTGCCTCGCACACTCTACGTAGAGCACATTGCTGCAGTGCCTTGCACCTTGGATTCCATTCCGCTGTGAGTGACGCAGGCGCCCACTTTGTCCCAAGCCCCGGGACAGAGTTGCCGAGCAGGCAGGCCCCTGGAGAAAGTCCCTTTTCTTTCTGCTGCAGCGTGCAGAGGGCGCGAACAGCCATGGTGGGGGTTGCTGTGCGGAGCTCCCAGGTCTGGAGGCCCTCCTGTGCCGCAGTGCTCCTTTTGGAGCACACCTGGGGAGAACGGCTCCTCCCCTCCATCCCAGCCCTCCTGGGCTACTGGGGAAGGAATTCCCAAGTGGGGAGCTGGCGGCAGGGCTTGGCGTTCCTGAACAGCTGAGGCCCGTGGCCTTGCGGTGGGGGAGGCACTGCTGACCCCAGACCCTCCTGGGCCTGCTGCCGCCAAGACGAGACTGCGAGCCGTGCCCGGAGCAGTTAAGCGGCACCCTCCATTTGCTCTGCGCTCTCTGGGCAGCCGTGCAGGCTGAGCCTCCCGGCAGGGCAGGCCAAGGACCGAGCCCCACCAAGTGAACAGTGGCGGTCCCAGCTTGACAGCCGGGTCTCTGCCTGCACGCGCAGCCGCCGCCGCCTCTGTCGTCGGCCGTGCACCACACGGGACACCGCCTTCCTTCTCTGGACCACCTCCTGCCACACCTGCAGCCTCAGCCCCTTTCCAGCCAGCTCCATCCCAGAGACGGAGGAGGAGGACCGTTTCCAGGCACCCACCACCCCAAAGGCGGTCAGCTGGGCTTTCGGCGCAGCGTGTCCAGTGGGGATGTAACTTGTGAGGACGTGCCCGAGCCCCTGCTCTTATCTTTGCTTCAGTCTTCTGCCAGAATCATTTTATTCTCAGCCAGTACAAGAGCCCTTTTCTTTTCCTTTGCTTTAAACCTCCCCAACTCCGCTCTGTCCCTGTGACCCTTGTTTCTCGGGGCCTCATCCTGCACTGTGAATCGTGGCTTTCACCTGCGCAGCAGATGCTGGCTGGAGCCGCAAGTGCCTGGGAATCCTGGCGCTCAGGCCTGCATTCGCACTGCTGACACCAGCCGAAACACGCAGCCCTTTGTGCCAGCGCTGGCCCCGTGCCCCGCTTGGAAGGCGTCGCTGCCAGAGGCACTGCCTCTCCGAGGGGGTGGAAGAGTACTTAGACTACAGATGGGAGACATGATCAAGCACCTTCTGCAAGCAAAGAGACAAGGCATGCATTGTGGGAGGTAATGGACTTGAAGATCTATACAGATTATTTCCTCCTCCAGCTTTTTTCTTTTAAAGACTTGTTCCATTTTCATGCTGAACGATTCAAGCCTTGGGCAACTTGGAACAAAAATCTGCTGAGCGCGTGTGTTTGCCTGTGTGCCTACCAGTGGTGAGCAGCCTTTTGTGTAGTTGGGGGCCAGTTTTTTTCGGAAATACGACCTGCTAGTTGCAGACAGAGGCACGCGAAAACATTGGCGGGGTGAAAGGCACGAATGTGCAGGTGCTCCCACTGCTCACCAGAGGAGTGCGGCAGATGCCCAGCAGGGAGCACCTGCAGCATCGCTACGGGCATCCGAGGGCAGCCGTGCTGGGGCCGGGGAGAGGCCCGCACTGGCCCGGCCACGCCGTGGGATCCCGGAGGCGGGACGCGAGGGCACAGCCCTGCCACTCGCGCGCTCCAGCCACTGCTGCACACAGCCATGCTGCCCCTGATAGTGGAAACAGCACCTGGTGGAGCCAGCACTCGCCTTGTCCTCCATGGACATCTCGCAGTCCCCCCGTAAAGCAACCCAGATGCGTGCACTGCTGCATCCATGGCTTTCTCCACCTTGGCTTTGATCACGCAGGTCCCTTTCGCTTCCAGTGGTGCGCCTTTCTCTGACGGCAGCAGGAAGGTGCGGGGGATGCACGGAGGCAGGGCAGGGGCTGAGCTACCTTGCCGATTGGCTCCTTAATGTATATGTTAGTGGGTCCAGTAGTAATTTCTGCACTGTGCTGCTCTACATCGACATGGTGGACTGCTTTTACATCCCAAGGACAGCACTAACAGGCCACAGTTTAAAGAAGTTCTTTTCACACATTCAAAGCTCCTTGATATTTGAAAGATTTCCTGCAACTAAATGGTAAGAGAGGTAACCAGGTGGAGCTCCTCTGGGAAAGGATTCCGTCATTAGTGGTCCACAGTATCCCATTAGCACCACTAAGAAGGTTCCACCTCTTGTATACCACTCCTCATCTCTGCTTACCAACTGCTCCGTAGCTCATGCAAGAGACTGGCACCAGCCCAGAAGCTGAGCCTGCATTGCCACTCACGGCAATGTCAACATAATTTGCTTGTGGCATGGAGTTGCTTCGCATCAAGAGAAAAAAGATAAGTGAGATAAGTATACATACCACCCTTGGGCTCATGGAATTCATTCCGTACTTTTAGCGACTGGCTGGAGGATGATACTCTGCCCGTTAGCTCCACAAGGTCAGTAGGTGTCTTCAGCTAGAGAAGCAGGCCGAAGGAGATGGAGAACTTGGCCATATGTAGCAGGGCTAGAGACAAAGGCAGCGGTCAGATACCAGGAAGGCAGGGCAGGGCCGGAGGCCAGGCACAAGCAGAAGCAGGATTAACGAACGAGAAGCCACCATCGGGGCCATGACGAGCCGTGTTGCTGCGGCAGAGCCACGCGGGACTGAGAAGCCTGTCCTGGCGCTTTCAGCTGGTTGGTTGGCAGGATTCTTTTGATCCCCATCCTGCAAGTACCTACTGATCTGATGCCCATCCTGCAAGTACTTGTAGGGTGTGCTGGGCCGCCTTCTCCGCCTGGCCACCAGACGGAGGTCTTCAGTCTGCCCCAGCAGATTGGGAATGTGTGTGGCAGGAGGAGCAGAGCCTGGTGTTCTCCTTCCCCTGCTGGTCACAACCAACAGTGCAGTTTCACGCGAGCCCCGACACAAGCCGCCTTCCGTGGAGGAGCTGGGGGGCGATGTACAAGCTTGGGAGATCGTCCCAGTGGGGGAGTCCGTGCACGTGGAGGACTGCCACCTTCCCCCAAAAGCACGCTTGTGTTTGGTGCCCTTGCTGCTCCTTTGGATGGCGAGTTGCAGCCGCCCTCCCTTGATCTAGGCAGGATGGTCCCAGCTTAACAGAGAGAGAAGTGAGGCAGGGAAAGGGTTGCCAGAAGCTGGGTTGAGTAGAGTGAGGATAAACGGAGCCAGGCACCTCGGGAGGCCATGAACACAGAGTCAGATTTGATCCTCTCTCGCATTCTGTGTATGAAGGATGCCAAATTCTTCCCCCTAACCCTTTCTTTCCAAAATTATAGGAAATAGGCTGAATCCATTATGGCTCAGGCTGATGTCAGGGGCCCCCCACTGCAGCTGTGGGCCCACTGACAGGAGTCACCCTAGGCATACCAGTATTAAGACAACCCCAAATGTCACACACACTGCGCACAACACTGATGCTTTAAATTGTTTCGATAGAGGCACTGGTGCCCTGTATCGCTCTGTCCTTTTCTGCCATGCTGTGCAGCTTGCGCATAGAAGCCCACCCAAGGGGAGGAGGGGTCATTCCTGTTTTACTCACCGGAGGCTGCACAGTGGAACGACAGGCTGGGGATCATGTGCCCTTCCAGATGTGGGACCACCCTGCCTGTGGTCCCTGACCGTTGGCCATCCTGGCTGTGCCTGACAAATCGGGATCCAACAACCTCTGGAGGCCACGGATCCTCCGCCCCTGAAAGCTTCCTTAATGGGGTCTGTATTTCTCCTCCTGCTCTAAAGTTGCCTCTGTCTGTCTACTGCCGCGGCCCTCCTGTACAGCCCTTTCAAAATAACTAGGCTGAAAAATCTTCGCATGAGCAAAGAAACTACATAAAAGTGGGAAAAGCAAAACAACTGGGGAATCTGTCTGATCTTCCTTTCTGGCCTTGACAGAAATATTGCTCTGACAGAAAGTCAATGCAAGACACATACCCTTGGCTAGCCTGGGGGCTTGTCTATCAGAGAGGACCAGACTCAGTCATGTTCACTGGGGAATGTTTGTCTGATCTAGCTCCAAGGATATAACACAGTATTTGGAGACTGAGGAAAGTCTGGCCTTTTCTGGAGGTGACTGCTGGAGACTCCTGGCTTTAGGAGGAAAGCATTAAAATGTGTTTACTTTTCAAAGGTGTGATGAATTAAGGTCACACCTGTTCTAATAAAAATGTGCAGATGGTTTTTTCTCAGAAGTTCTTAACCTCTCTTTAGCCCCCAAATGGGAAAAGTCTGACCTTCCAGATGTTATTGGATTACCCCTCCTGTCATCCCTCATTATGGGCTATGCTGGCAAGAGTTGATAGGAGTTGCAGTCCAGCCGTATCTGGAAAGGCATATATTCCCCACTTCTGCTTAGCTTATTCCAGATAGTCCACCTTAAGAATGGCGGTTTCTAGTCTGACAGGTCAGCTGAGCTAAGATCCCTACTCAGCCAGGAACTACATGGTGAGTCCACACCTGCATCACAGCGTCAATTCCTGGGCTGTTTAAGCCAGGAATTGCAAGGATCAGTGTGTGAATCATGCACTCCTTATTTCCACTTCTAACAATCCAGGAATGCTTTGATTCTTGGTGGTTCCATTACATAACAAGGCTAGAAATTCTGAGTTGCTTGTGTTTAAATAATTAGCTATCTCAAAGTTGAACAAGTCACTTTTTAAAATATTTCTCAGTTTTGCTTTAACACAATAGTGTTTATAATAGTATTTATACTGTGTTTCCTTTTAGGTTGCTTTAAAGTGATTCAAAATTAACACATTCAAAATGTAAAAGATACACAATTTAAAGATAAAAATATTAAATAGAATCAATGAAAGTTATTTAAAAAATATAACCAACCCACCTCAGATTCAGAAAAGACCAAGGAAAGCATAACTACATTTTTGCTTTATAGGTGAGAGAGAGGAATTAATATTTTTTAAAAGGCTTAAGTTAATAATCGTTCCTTTTGATACAATTGGGCAGGGGAGTGTTGCTAGCTAAATGCAAAAGGCAGAGCAATTGTCACAGTAGTAGAATCCATCTTACATACACGAATTTTAACATACATGCTGATTGCAGTGTGAATTGCTGTTGCCATTCTTCAGACGGGTGGAATCCCTCCCTCAAAAAAATTAACGGTGCCTGACAAACCTCATTTATTGTCCAGATAAGGGGAAAAAGGAGCACATCAGGTGAGGGCAGCCTGTGGTTGCCAGAAAAATAATGCCTTTCCAGCAGTTTGGGTTCCCTGGCTCTTGCGTCTAGAAAATGCACCAGAAGATGCATGACTGTGGCCATATGGAACCTTATTCCTATAGTAATCCATTATCAGACTCTAAAGGGCTGACCTACGTAATTAATTGGAAAGAAATGATAAAGTACTTACCTTTATTCATTTTTGATCTTGCTGGAAGGGAGAAATGAGTTCTTGCAGTTTGTGCCCATTGGTGGCGGCATTGCCCAAAGCCGCTCTGTTGCAATTATATTTAATGTGATTTCCATGTCCTTTTTTCCAAGGGATACTTTTGCTATCACTTTGACACCTGATCATTTTGAAAATGCACATGAGGCTGTACTGCTGTACAACAGAGACTTACAGCTTCTTAAAGACGAGCAAGTTTATTTTGGTGTGCTGTAAGCTTTTCTAGACAACCAGAGCGCACTTCAGGTGGTTCCATGATGAAGGTAGGAACACTAAAACGCTTTTCAGTGGCTCAGTCCTGCCTGTATTTTCTGGTATGAAAGTCCTATTGTACTCTTTGGGGCTTCCTCAGTTGTACGTAAACACCACAGAACATTGTAGCCCCTTAAAAACTTCACATTAATCCTGGCATAAGTATTTGGGACAGTAGATATGCAGGTTTCTGGACTGTAGCCTGCTTAATCAGATGCACCAAGCACTATGGAGAGTTTCCAGTTTAGCTACAGTATATATATTGTAGGAGGGTTGCGGGTGGAGAGAAGCAAGCAGCGGGAAATTAAATGGAGACAATAAAGACAATGGCAGTGCAGTAACAACACGGTCATTTGCCATCCACTTGCTGCTGGTGACAAGCACCCGGCCACCAAGTGAGCACGTGCAGAGCTGGCCTGCACAGAATGGCGACTGATGGGTTGGTGAACCCGTGCATTGCATTGTGATGGCGGCACGAGAGCATGCCGCTTCCCTCACGTCCGTTGCTTCCGCTTTGTATCCAGTTTCACAAGCAACCCAGACATGCCCTGCTTCTGTTTAGTGTGGAGGGACTGCTGAAGCTGGAACTCTGGGCTGTGGAGGGACAAGAAGCTCGAAGCATCGGCTGAAACTCGCATTGACAAAGCCTCAACTACCCATGGGTTGTGTAGCCTGTGCTTAGTAAGTGCAAGGGGGCCACAGTATGATAAGAGTCTCTTGCCTGAGCCTTGACACATCAGCTCCCCCCACCCCCCAATTTTCCCCAGCAGTTTCATATAGCTGCTAAAGCAGCATGGAGGATAAAACTGAGCCCTGTTGAACCTCATGGCATAACTGCCAAGGTGCGGAGCAATAACCCCCCCCAGTGCCACTTTCTGGAATCAACCCTTCGAGCAGGAGCAGAACCATTGCAAAATAGTGCCACTCTAGGATCAGGTATGTGCATTAGGATTGCAATCTGAAATTAAACTGATTTAAAGGGGAGTGTGTGAATACCTGCTTGAAATAGTGGGACCAAAGGACCTAACACTGCGAGATCATGCCTACATGAGCTACTTCAAAGGCCTTCTTAAAAATAAAAGCTTTCCTCTGTTTGCCAAAAGCCCACAAAGACAGAGAAAACCAGGATTCCCTAGTCAAGGAATTCCATCACATGAGATACTTTAAACCCTTCCAGCAGATTTTAAAATTTTTTTTGTGATGCAACTAAATCCACGCTGATAGGTTTGGGAAGCAGGCAGGCATTCGGCTAAGGCTATGTTAAAACACAATTCACCTGGATCTTGCCTCTAAGACGCTCCGTATCAGGTTCAAAATCTTCTTGGCAGTTAATTTGGTTTGGAACTGTCAAGAAAGACAGGAAGAATCACATTCAAAATGCCAGAGGGAGAAACATCTTACAAAATGTTTCAAGGGGAAGACGAACTGCTTGGGTTCTCCACTTGTGAAATTGCAGTAAGGCACTCCCAACGAGAGAGAGCTGGTTTTGTCTCAAAGTGAGGCCACAAGCCCCAGCAACAGCAGACGCATCCATTCCTTGTGTGTGTTAACATCCTTTCCTTCCTCTAAAAATCATCTCTTTTGAGAAAACACATCAACCTCCATTCCCATGGATGGAAAACAAATTTATTAGGATGATAAATAGGTCATTCCCTATGCGCAAAAAATATTCCAAAGTAAAGTATTTCCACGCTGGGAATCAATCTATGCCACAATTTGGTCTACCTTTGCACAGGGTGAAGGCTAAACAAGATACAAGACCTTGAAAATGTGCTTAAGAGCAGAAGGATCAAAAGGGTTCCAAAACACACAGCAAAACAATACCACTTAGATTGTAGAACAATTGTCCTTTGTCCCTTGCATTTCTCAAATTTTCAAATGTTTTTCATTCTAGAAATGCCTGTAACAGTCCTGCAGGTAGTTGGATCTTCAAAGTAGAGGTTCTGTGCTGGAGCCTGGCATGAGAGCCAGCTGGGTCCTCTTTTGGAGCCTCACAGTTCCCTTTCCCCCATGATGATGATGAGAGAATGAGAGAGGCCAACTCAATTAGAGACACTTTGAGCAGCACAAGAAATCTGCGGCATTCCTATAACAGGAATCGAAAGGCTCCCATCCCATTTTTCTTCCATTCGAAGCTCCATAGCTCTTGCACTGAAGGAAAAATCTATTTTGCTACTCCTAGCAAATTCAGTGAGTTATGCGTGAGACTGTGGAGAGACAGAATACGAGAAGCGGGGGACCTGCCAGTGTTCACTCTGGCTCTGGCTGGGTGGCAAGGCTTGAGCTGGAGCAGAAATGGAGTGGGGCAGGATACATGGGGGCAAGCAGGCAAACGTTTGTGCACACATGCACAGAATGGTGCACCTCATCCATTAGGGACCGGCTCAGGTTATTGGCATCTTTGTGACCGTGGCCGCAAGGCTCTCAAGTGCGCCCACAGCCCAAGAATTCTCTGCAGCGCACGCTGGGGCTGCTGCTGTTGAGACGAGGTCCTCCAAAACACACACTTTCCTCAAAGGCCCCAAATGGAAACTTTTCAGAACTACATCTTGTTCACCACCAGATCCAATATGTGCCTTAGCCAGTAATCAGTTCAACAATGGGAATTTTCATTGATTTTCAATGATTAAAGATTATTTCAGGGATGAGGAAACTTCTTCCCCTTGACCACCAGTGGGGAATAGGAGAAAGCAAAAAGTGCTACTGTGTGCGTTTCCTCTCCCTCCCTCCAATACACACACACACACGCCCCCATTCAGTACTAATGAACACAGTCATCATTTGTTCAATGGCAACTATAGAACTTGAGAATGATGCCCAATGACTTGGACTGTATCTTACAGTATGCAGTAGAATTGCAGGTGTAATTTTGAAAAGGTGTATTTAAAATGATATTTATTCATGCCTACTGCTTCCCTCCACAAAGAATAAGTTATTAAACAATGCCAAGGAGATAATAACAGTCCACCTCTTGTTGCTCCAAAACCCCACCATTGATGGAGATGCCAAGATAAAAAAGGAACTCATTCAACAAATGAATCGATATTTTAATACTCTATTAAACCCTTTAAAGACAGAAACTTACATTCAAACAATGAATGAGGCTTCTAGATAGTTAAAAATATTTATGTTGATTTATATACTGCTTACTATTAAAAAAAAATTAAGTGTTTTACAGCTTTAAACTACATTGTAATAGATGTTTAAATATTGAATACCAAGATACTTATATCAAATATTTATTTTTAAAAAACCTTAAAACAATACTCTCCACAAGACAATTAACAAACAACCTGAACAGCGTGTTCATTCAAATTGGACCTTGGTAAAGAAATGAGTCTTTACCTGGTGCTCAACACACACCAGAGCTGGCACCTCCCAAATATCAAAGGGGTGGGCATTTCATAACATGGGGCCATTGTGCAGAAGAACATGCGCCTTGCTGTTGCTGTACCTGTTGGAGAGTCTCTCCCTACCTCAGTTTACCTGGACACAGGGATCCAAATCTGAGGCCCGCCTTCCTTCCTCTGAGGGAGGCTGGGATTCAGCAGCGAGGGAGAGGAACTTCCCAGTGGCTGCCTCCCAACTGCAAAATATCTCTGCACTGAAACCCACCTGGTGCCAAGTCTTTTCTGCATCAGGTTAAGGCTTCCCCTTTCTCCCCGACGGATAAGAGTTTTTACTGGCATGATGTGGTATTCACATGAGCTGTTTTCAAAAGGGTTAGTTTGTACTAAAAAAAAGCTGTTAAATTGTCCTTAAACTGTGTATATTCGAAAAAATGTTGCTCTTTTTATTCCAGCTGTGTCTAAGTTTTTATAAATTGTTGTGAATTGCTCAAACAACTGTGACTATTGGAACGGTATAAACATGAAATAATATACATGCAAGCTACCAGTGAATGATATATAGGAAAGTTGATCTCTTTAAGGGTTCTTTCAATTAATGGTATACAAATTAATGATTTTTTTTTCATTCTGAGCTGCAGCTGGCATTATTACCAAAGCTTGTGATTTTTGCAGGAATTCACACTAAAGGTGCGATCTTGTGTGAACTTTCCTCAAAGCGAGTCTTACTGAGATCCGTTGGGAGTCAATTCCAAGTTGACATTCCCAGGATTGTGTCACAGTATCCCAAAGCGATCATCTTACTTACTATGTATATTTTAGAAACCAAAGCTATAATGCTCAGTGCTCTGACCTCTGGACTGGTTTGGAACATCCAAAAAATGGCCTTGCGAGGCGTGGGCCACGAAAGGCCAAGCGCGCCTGTTCCATGGAACAGACTCACCCTGAGTAGCTCTCTTAACAGCTGTGAAAGCGGATAATGTACTGCCAGCTGAAGGAAAGCCAAGCCGGGACTAATTTACAGAAGTCTGATGAAGTTCTTGAAAGGCAATAAATCTCCCCTGGCTACAAAGATGCTTGCTGCTGCGGGTCAGGCCAGCGCTATTCCCCTTACTGGAGTAAGCGGTTTTATTTATTGCATAACTGGACAGAACAATCTAATCAGCAATCAGTCTTGTAAATCATGCCACCGTGTGAAGACGGAGGGCTCCTGGCTAGGCAGTGTGCGGAGAGCTGAGTAAGGGAAGCGAAGGCTTCCTTGCTGCCTCTTTCTCCTCCACCTCCTGCCTCTGATTCAGTGCCTAGGAGCACAAATGCAGTAAGCAGTGATGGAGCAGGATTACATGGAAGACATTTGCTGCAGCCGTAGCAGCCTTGCCTGCTTCCTTTATTTTATTTATTTATTTATTTTTCGATTTATATCCTGCCTTTTCCCTACAAAGGGCTCAAAGCAGCTGACATCATTCTCCTCCTCCATCTTATCCCCACAACAACCCTGTGAGGTAGGTTGGGCTGAGAGAGTGTGACTGGCCCAAAGTCACCCAGTTGGCTCCATGGCTGAGCAGGGACTAGATCCCAGATCGTCCGAGTCCTAGTCCCATGCTCTTAACCACTACACCACACTGGCTCTTTACAAAGGAGAGGGAAAGGACAGAATCTCTTCTGCAGTTCCCATTTCTTTTTATAGGATTGTTTGCACTGGGGATCGACTGCAGATTGTACCCAAAAGCAGCAGAGGCATCTAAAGTAAACGACCGGGTTCACCGCAAACCAGAGTATGGGTGGTTGTTGAATTGTGAGTTGCTGCGTTGCAGCTGTGCCAGCAAACCATGGTCTGTTAAACATGATTTAATAATCAACCACCAGTCCATGCAACAAACTGGCTCATCAGGGGTTGTAACTCACAAGTCAGTGTACACAATAGGTGATATTTTTAACATACAAGTTCAGGGGTTACTGTATCATGCAAATGTGGAAGTTTATTTGAGGGTTAAACAACCCTCACAACAAACCAAAGGTTATGTGGAAGCTGTTAAATCCTCAAATAACCTCTGATGACTAAGGTTGCATGACATGGGATCTCCCCAGTGAAGGCTACATATTCAAAATGCTTGCACTGCAGATTATTGTGAGTTAAACAATTCCCTATGGGCCAAGTGTGTCATCAAAACCAGCTTGTGGATTTTTGATCAGTTGTGAATTCTGGGTTCTGTGTGGTTAATAACAGGTCAGCTGAGTCCACAGAACACAAAAACACAATTCAGTAACAACTCATACTCAGGGCTGTTGTGCTTATTAACTAATGATAATGACAAACAGGATAAGAATACCTTATAAAACCATAAATACTTGTAACATCAGAACTTCCATTCTTGCAAAATAAAAAGGTTGAAGAATAACTAAACACAATTCATCCTAAATGTATGTAACTCAGAAAGGTCATGCTGAATCTATTATATAGAATCTCTCTTCATGAAATGCCCATCCGCTGGCCAGGCACACATTCTTCTTGACAGATGTGTTGAGAACAAACGAGCTTTTTACCAGCTTGGACTGATTTGACAGCTGAGGTGCTACACTGGGCTGTCCTTGAAGTCAGTTTGCAATAGGTATGAAATGCTGTTGGATGAATGTTTGTGGGAACAGACGTTCTGATTATATTACATTTTTGTTGAACCAGGTAAGATCCAGCATCAGGTGTACTCCTGCACAACCAGGACTGACACAGAACTAAACGGGCTCCAGCAAATGCGCATGCGTGGCCTCCAGATCCTGGCTTGGGACCTCTTTGGTCGCCCATTC
The DNA here is from genome assembly GCF_004798865.1 of Varanus komodoensis. Taxonomy (NCBI): domain Eukaryota; kingdom Metazoa; phylum Chordata; class Lepidosauria; order Squamata; family Varanidae; genus Varanus; species Varanus komodoensis. Next base: position 3,456,789 of record NW_025336308.1, read on the forward strand.
CTCCTTGCAGAGCAATCCTGTGCATGGTAACTCAAAAGCCAAACCAAACTGACTGACTAAGAGGCACATGGGTTTTCAGGGAGCAGCCTCAGAACTGCTCTCCAGCTTCCTGGAAGTGCGAATGGGGAGCATCCCTGGGGGGGCAGCTCATTCAGCGGCACTTCCGAGTTGACCCACCTTGGACTGCTGTGCAACTGGATTCTGAAGGGGCTACTGAACTGTTACCTGGTCAATCCCACCTGTTGCAGTGGGCTCTGTGGGTTTTATTCTCCATTCGTTCACCTACAACAGTTCTATACTGCTCCATATTCTCATACGGACAGACTAGAGTAGTAAACAATCGAAACAGAAGAGAGTAAAAGGAACAAAACCCGCTGAAGCAAGAACCAGAGCTAGCTGCTTCACGAAAGCCGTTTTTCCAGAAGCTGCCAAAAGCGGTACCAGGCACCGGCCTGGCCTCCGGGGCAGAGCGGGCCCCCGAAGCGGGAGGCCTCCGACCTGCTTCCGCCTGCAGGCCGGAGCGCCAGAAGCAGGCCGCCGGAGGGCCTCGAGGGACCCGGCGCTTTGCCAGCGGAGCGGGCGCGCCAGGTTGCGCCGAAGTGCGTGTGCGCGCGCGCGCGTGTCCAAGGGACCCAGTCTTCCGTTTCTGCGGGGGGGGGGGCGTGGGCCGGCTGCCCGGTTCCAGAGCGCGGCCTCCGGCGCACACGGCCACGCGCAGCGCGGGGGGAGCCCGGGGGGCAGAGGCCGTCCCGTCCCGGAAGCCACTTCCAGCAGCGCGCCCGGGCGGGGGCCTCTCGGCGGCCGCGGGCCCGGAGCTCCGACTCTGGCGGGCCGCCCCGCCGCGCCCGCCACGCGAGCCCAGCAGGGGCTTTCTCCCCGACTGGCGGCGCCTCCGAGCGCACGGAATTTCCTGTTCTCTTCCCCGCCCCGCCCCTGTCCCGGGCTCCGAGCGCCGGGTTTTCCCTCCGTTCTCGAGAGGGGTGAAGAAACAACTCCTTCTCCCGAGCTCCCGCTCCGCTCCCGGATCCCGGCGCCGCGTTTTCCCGCCGCCCCTCCCTCCTTCCCTCCAGATCCGGGCTCCGCGCTCCACGCTCGCGAGCCCCCGCCCTCCCCTCCCTTTCTGGTGGCCGCGCGGAGGGAGGCTGAGCACGGACCGGACCGCGATCCCGGCGGCGGCGGCGGCGCGCGCGCGGCCCCCTCCCCCTCCTGCTCCGCGGCGATGACGGGCCTCAGCCCGGGCCCTTAGGCAGGAGCTGCGGCGACGCAGGGCAGCTCCATGGCGGCGGCGGCGGCGGCGGAGAGGCGCGCCCGGCACGGGCCGGTACCTCTAGGTGAGCCTGATGGGAAAGCGGGGCGGGCGGGCGGCTCGGGGGCGGGCGGAGGAGCCACCGAGGCCGCGGGGCCGGGGCCGGGGCCGGGCTCGGCTCCTCGTGGCGGCACGCTAGGCCCGGGCCTGGCCCGCGCCTCTCGTCGGGCCGGAGGAGCGAAAGTCGCTTTCCGCGGGGCGCCCCCCTCCCCGCAGCCCGGGGCTCGCGCCCCGCTCCGGGGGGCAGGGCAGGAGCCCCCGCCTGCTCCCGCTCGGGGGCTCGACCGCCCCCCGAACTCGGAGGCTGGGGCCGGCGGGCGCCGTGCTTCGCCCGCACACAAAGCCTGCCGAGCACGCCGTGCTCCCGCGCAGTCGGCGCCGCACCGGCCGGGAGCATGTGCTCGGTCGTCCCGCGGGGCGGGGAGGGGAGGGACGCGCGCTCGTTCCCACGCCGCTTCCGACGAGCAGGAGCCGCGCGGCTGCCCGCTGGCCGCCAGGCGCGCGGGTACCCGAGGGGCGGCCTTGCGGCGGGCGGGCGGGCGGGCTGCGGGCTCGCCTGGCCTCGGGCCCCGCTCCGCCGCCCTGGGCTGTCGGGCCGCGGCGGGGCCTCCGCGCAAAGGGCGGGTCAGGGTCACCTTAGAGAGCCCCCGAGGCTTGCCCAGGGGGGATCGCGGGAGCACGTCTGGGCCAAGGCAGGCTGTGCATGCCCGGGGATGCGTGTGTTGCGACGCCTTGACACTTGGGGCGTTCCCTACGTCACTCTGACCTCCGCAGCTTCCGTGGGAGCTTCGAGGTACAGTCTTGGGCTGCCCTCGACGTGGACTCATGTGATCTGGCTCGCCAGTGTGGTTGTATGTTGTGTACATAGTTTGTGTGATTGCTGTGGCTTCGATGGCCCCTTGTATCACCACCATGCATGTAAAGCAGCTTCATACAGGTGATGGTGCACCTTTTGTGTCGAGCATGCACATACAAGCCAGTGAGAAGCTGGTCCTGCGCGTTTCCTGGGTGTGTAGCCAGGGTCTGCCTTTCATGTCAACTGGCTTGGTTAGAAGCCTGGGCAGTTGCTCATATGAATCATTGCTTGATGGCAGGTAATGATACACCAGTCCAAAGTCTGTTCAGGTAGTCAAACAGATCGGTAGCATGCACCTGTTAATATCCGTTTGGTATAAGTTCCTTTTGTGCTACCTTTGTGAAATCCTGTGTTTGAGGAAGTAAGGTTGCTTCTGTTTTCTGTTTACTGGTGGTTGTAATAAAGATGTCTTGCTTAGCCATAGAGATAAGCACAGATGTGCTTGTCTATGCTTGTGGGCCATGGACAGGGAAGAAGATGGTCTTGTAACTCGTATTGCGTAGAAGAAATCGTTACTGGTTCTGGGTGACTGGTTGACTATAAGTTGGCTCTGTGCTTGGCCAATGAAACCATGCTGCTGTTTTTAGTATCTTCTGGAATTGTACAAAATCACAAACTTCTGAATAATTTACCTTACTGTGTAAAGTACGTTTCAATTGCGTTTTGAATGAGGGTGTATTGAGAACATAGTATTCAGACCTGTCTTTTCCCTGCAGTGCTTCTAGATGTTCTTGCTGCTTTTACATCATCTGGCCCTTGTTTTGCCTAGCTCTGAAGTGTGCCTGCCTCTGGGAAATGACAGCTCCTCACCGTGCCCTTGATGTGAAGAAGTGAAGGCTGCTTAGCAGCTGCTGACAGTTGTAGGAGGAAATGGGCAGGTGAAATATCCTGTAGAACTACAACATGAAGATGCTCCAAGCTTGATTGCTAGAGCGTGATTGTATTTTTCTGCCTATGATGGAATTTACAGTACTTGGGGTGGCTATTTGACTTATGTACAAATACACAAAGTCAGGGTTTGTGTTCTCTGTGTAATAGCCCTTACTCTGTAAAATTGTTTGATTTATGCTCTGCTCTGTTTTATGGGCTTAGCACAGGTTATTACAAATCTTGTAGGTATGCAGGTATTGTGAATTCATGGACGGGATTCAAAATGGGAAGATGTTGTGCATAGCTGTGATCGTAACAAGATTCCGGATTATGTGTAGTTGCTTTATTAGCTCAGTGTTCTACCTCTGCAGTTGTGAACACTTCTTAGTGGATGAGTCCCATTAAATACAGAAGGCGTTTTCAAGTAAGTTGGCATAGGATTACACTGTAAACTTCAAACACCACTTCTTCTCTTTTGGACTCAGAATTATTGTTGATCTGCTTCGGACTTAATTTTGTGGATTACAAATAAGCCCCTGCCCAAATCCTAGGGAGTTTATTTTTTTAAAGTCACTGTACATTTTAACATTTTAAAAATCTTAAGAGTTATGAAATACATTTTCCCGAACATCCATTCATATGTGTTAATTGACTTGCCCTTTTAGTTAGGGATTATACATTGATGTCAGTAGTTTATCGGCCTCATAAATTCAGAATCCCATGTGACTCTGAAAAATTTTCACACTTGCTAACTGAAATGGCTCTCTAAGATACACTTTGTTTCAAGACAGATGTAAAGACTTTGTAGCATTGTTTCTTCCAAATCTTCACTGTGTGAGATGAGAAATCGCAAACCTTGATGTCTGATGGCCCTACTTATTCTCTAGCACGCCTCCATTTTGTAAAAAATATGCGTATTACATCTTTAACAAGGCAATCTTTAGCTAGCTGCTCTCCATTTTTCTTGGCTATCTTTACTGTGGTTTTCCTCATTTAGATTTTTAATGTTTCAAAGGATCATCTTATTTCTGCTTTTACTTGCAGGGGGTGGATTTTTTTCATCTATTTGTAAGAAGGGTTAATGTGGTTATTTACAATGTGGTAGATGGTAACCATACATGAATGGCTGTGCCTTCTGACTAACAAATCTGAAACTTTCAGCCTGTCCAGTCAGCATCTTTCTGCATTGTATTTGATTACTTTTGACTCTATGATATGCTCATAGTTTGAGGATGTGTGGCATGTGGCAGGTACAAGCTCTATTCTGAGATTTTCTGCTTGTAAGAATGTCTTGCAATGCCATATATATGGCATCTGATTCATATTCCTGATAATTTAATTCTCCTTTTTCAAATGCCTTTCATTCTCTAATGTAGGTGTGGGTAATTTGTGGCATTTGAGATGTTTTACAGCAGGGCCAATGGTAACAGATGATAGCAGTTGCAGTCTGGCATCTTGCTGGCCGCAGGTTTCCTTCCCCACCTGTAATGAGGTGATGTTTAAAATCATATGAGCAAAGTATGCAAATGTTCACATGTTGAGGAAGATAAGAAAAGCAATACTCCGTGGGCCAATTTGTCATCCCACTTATTGTATGCTGGTATCATACTGCTTACTGGTACTGTTCTCTACAGTTTGAATCTGAAATGCCTCTTTCAGAACAATTTTTACATGTCAAGCAACTTGGTGCAAAGTAAGGAGGTTCTAATTTGCTGTGCTTAAATTTCAGTGCAAAAATAGTGTTCTTTTGGTGTGGGATTAGGGTGGGGGGAACTGTCTGTGCACAAGTCAGCCAGTGTTAGGTGGGTGTCATAGATAAGATGGTGGTTGTGTTTTCTGACTTTCACCTGAGCTAAAATGGAATTAAGTTCAAATTGTAAGTGATAGCATGGGTTTATTATTGATTACCATAAGCGAATATGCTTTTCCATAATGGGTTCATTTTTCTTGCTTTGAATAATATTTTTAACACAGCTAACAATAATAACAAAAAAACAGCATCATTTAAGTTTAGCAGGTAAAATGCAACATTAAACAATGCATCAAAAAGTACATTACATTAAAAGGCGTGGGAGACTAAGAAGGTTCAAGTACTAGAAGATCAAGTGCTATTGAGTGCCACCAGAATCCTGCTGGAAATAGCATATCTGAAGAACAGTGTCACAGCCAAGAAGTTACCATCTGCCTGAGGTGGGAGCACTCCGGGGACAAGTTTACGCGTCATTAAGATGGTCCTGTGGAAGTAAAGGGTTCAGAAGAGAGCAGCAAGAATGACCCAGAGTCTAGAAACACAGTCCTATATGGAGAGATTGGGAGAACTCGGTATCTTCAGCTTCGAGAAGAGTAAGGATTGATATGATAGCACTCTACTAGTACCTGAAAGACTGTCACAAAGAGGAAGGACAAGCTCTCTTCTCCATCATCCCAAAGTGCAGGACAGGGAATAATGGGCTCAAGTTACAGGAAGCCAGGTTCAGACTAGATGTCAGGAAGAATTTCCTGGCTGTGAGAGCAGTACAACAAAAGAACCAATTCCCTAGGGAGGATGTGGACTCTCCCATACTGGAGGCATTCAAGATCTAACTAAGCACTCTTTTTAACTGAGTATTTTTCTATCAAAATTGTAGTTACAAATTGGGTAGATGTTCCAATTTTGTGATATTCCCACATCAAGTAATATATATAATTTTTGTACAAGATCCCTTAGTAACTTTTTCTTTTCATTTATTTCTTTTTTATTTATAAAAGATAAAAAATAAAGAGCCAACTGGACAGACATCTGAGTGCAATGGTGTAATTCAGTGTCCTAGCTAGCAGGGGGTTGGACCCAATGGCCTTCTAGGCCCCTTTCTGCCCTACTGTTCTGTGATCCGTTCTTCACAGATACACTGTGAACTATATCTGTTAGCCAGTGGCAAACAGCTTGCTGTTTGGATTATGCTGCTGTTTCACCAAGAAGCCATACTGGGACTTGAAGCTCAGGTACCTAGCGTAGTGGGCTCTGGTATTCTTTGGAGGACCTTTCTTGCACTTGAGAGTGGCAGCATTGGTACAAGCCCTCTGTTCCCATAGTGCTTGGAGTACTTGTAAACGTAGCATGGTATTGTTCCAGGTGAGCTGCTGCTGGAAAGTTATGAAAAGAACTGTTCTTTGAAGGTACGTGGCTGGCTTCAGAAATAGCTTCAAATTGATCACATGCTTAGTGAGAGGGCAGGAGGCTCTCCTGTGACCCTTGTGGAGCCAGGTGACCATTTAGCTTCAGTTGCTTGTGCCCATGAGGAAGAGTAAGCAGCTTGCTAAAGAGCATCCTTCAGGACTTAGTGGGCAATTTGTGCAGGATGCCTGGGTCCAAGCCAGGTTTGCTTGGCCACGATGGAGGCTGCCTTTGTTGGAAATCTTTTGGCATGCAGTAAGATATGCCTCCTTTTGTTGTACTGCTCTCTCTTTGAGCATTCCCTCTTCTGAGAAAGATTTAGCACATCTTTGAAGATTCACGGAAGGATCTGGACAGCTATTTCTGGGCCCTTCAAATCCCATGTTCAGAATTTATGCATAAGAGCTTGTTCTCACAGAAGTGCCTGAAGGCAGGTTCTTATGCACTTTAGGCTTTAGTATAATGCACAATGAATAATTGGCTTCAGAATTACAAACAAAACCAGCAGCTGTGCAACAAGATCTGTTAATGTGCTTTCTGTTCCTTAGGACAGTCTATGCTTCAAAGCGTTGTCCTGCTGGAAGTTGCACAGGGGAAACGATGTAGTTCTTTGATAATTTGTTCAAGTTCAGGCTCAATAAATGGTTATGTTGCTGTGATCAGACCAAGTGCCTCAACCATGCAATATACTGTACTGAAGGAGGAGAAGGGATACATGTCACAACACTGTGGGGCTAACTCAGGTTTCTGGGACCAGCGTCTGCTGGGGGTATTTTTGCTGTCACATGTAGAACAGCTTCAGAGGGATTTGAACACTTGATAAGGAGGAAATTAATTTGGGTCTTAGATGCTTCTGCTAAGGTTAAAAAGGGAAATACTTACAAGGAGGAAGTCTGGATGGAATAGCACATTTAAAGTCACTGGCCGTTTGCCACTGCCTTGCCACTAGATATTTGGCTCTGTGGCAGTTCCGTTCTCTGGTCCGGGCACACAGCTAAATTTTTGGCTTTGTGCTTCCACAGCAACACACAGTTTTCCCCTCTGTTTTTTCATTAGGTTGCTACCATTTCCTTGTGAGCAAAAGCAAGCCATCTCCGCAGTCAGTACTGACTCATACTGGAAAATGTCATCAGAATTCATGACCGTGTGTTGAATGTGGGGAGCGAGATCCCAGAGACCAGATGAGTAAAGAGACCAGACAGTTAAAACGACCCAAGTGGCTTTGTGGGTTGTATTTTGGCTTTTCTTATGCTTGAAGCCTGTGACAGGTGTGCATAACAGTCTCTGTTGTCTGCTAGCAGCTTAAGCTAAAATCTCAAATGTTGCCTTTTGACAGTGGAAAAGGCTACAGTGTTTAATGACATTTAAACTAAAAGCTGAAAACAGCAATTGAATTAGCAGTTGAAGACATAAAATGCACATAGTTAAAAATTCCTCACAATCTTCTACATAGCTTAATCATTTAAAAAAATCAGCTTCACACAGAATCCTTCAAAATGCTAATACCTTACATTTTGCATAGTCGTTGATTTTTAAACTTTTCTTAATCCACCTTTGAAACTATTTTATGTATTGCTTTTATGTATTACTATTTTATGCACTGTTTCGTTACTTGGCAATATCCAGCTTACACATGCTATATGGTGGATACACTGCCATGACTGTTTTTGAATGGTGCATGCTATTGTACCACTCTGACCCAGGCATTTTTTAGCGGTAACTGGGAAGGATATTAGGACTGGCGGTATACTGTTGTACTATATACTGTTGTTGCAGAATAAACCATGAGTGCTAAAGAAGTAAGCAAACCTCATGCAGATATGTGTCTAATTTGTGCAAACTGTTTTTCATAATTTGGGTGTGTATTGAGTGTTCCCTCATTTTCTTTATTAAATGGAATGGGGAATGCATACCACAAATAATTCTGCATTGCTCATAACAGAGAAGGGAGGAATAGAAGGTACTCATTCACAAAACATATGGTGAATGCAATATGAATGTGGATTACATAGTTGGCTTCACACATGCTAATGGCTGTCAGTGTGAAAGCCGCCTGCAAGCCTTCCGTCTACCACTTTAGCTTCCACTGAGTATGGTTCTTTTCCAACTGGTAGTAGTGTATTCATATAAATTGAAGTCTGTAGGTATTTTCAGTGCAGAATATAAGTGTATGTGCTGTGGATCACCCATTTAATTCTAAATCCCAGTGAAGGCATTGGAAATTCATGAGTTTGGCTTCCAGTGATGACTTTAGCTGTCTATTCACTTTTTAGAAATGGATTAATTCCAAGGCCATCTATAGTGAAATTGTGTCCACTCACAGAGACAAAAAAAATTACATCCTAAATTGGCCTCTTCCTATTCAAACTAATATTTAGTTTTATTTCAGAGCTCCCCTATAGACAACCTTTCACTAATGTTTGATTTCATTATATGGTTCTCTGCAGCTATCCCCAGATTTTTAGGTGTTTACTATCGGGTTGTTTTGTTTTGTTTATTTTTTATAATGGGTCATTCTATTCCACCTATATAAAGAAGATCTATTAGGATTCTCACGTGAATGTGTGAGCTTCTTAGCCTGTATATTAAATTATTGATAATTTAGAACTCCTGAATGAGTAAATGATCCTCATATAGATCAGTACCTTATTAAAGAATAGAAAGCAGAGAGTAGAAAAAAGGGTAATTTCTGCTGATGAAGGGATGCAAGCAATGGGGTCTGACAAGGAATCCGTACTAGGCCAATGCTTTTCAGTTTATTCATAAATGATCTGGAATTAGCTGGCTGAAGACACCGAACCATTTAGGGTGGTAAAGCCGAAAGGGATTGTGGAGAGTTCCCAAGGAATCTCTTCCAGCTGGGCGAATGGGCATCAAGATGGCAGATGCAGTTCCGTGTAAGCACGTGTCAGGTGATACTTGTTGGGACAAAACCCGAGCCGGCAGTGGCTGAGCCAAGAAAAGGGATGTTGAAGTTGTGACGGGCAGCTTGATGAAAATACTGCTCTTACAGGGGATCCAGTGCCAGTTGTGATGTTCTGGCAGTATAAGCCTTTGGTTGGTAATAACTGTGCAAAGAATAAAGCAGATGTCCAGACAGGATATCACTGGTACATAATGCATTCTTTCCACACACATGATTAATCAGGCAGAAAAGTTTTTTGTACCACAGTGTAACGCACACAAAGATGGCATGCATGCCGTTCTCTCAAAATGGCAGGGTTCCATGCAAGAATGACGGCTGCTGTCTAGTATGTGGGAAAGTCAAGTGTACCTGTGAGCAGGAAGCGGTGTCCTTCCCACTGGAGATGTTTGCCTGGTTGGATAATTTTTCTTTGTACAATTTATAGTACTGATGCCTCAGATGTTTCAGTGTTTTCTGCGTTGAACAGGATGGTGAAAAACATTCTTCATCCCTTAAACCATTGGAGTATGAACATTTTAAAATGCCATATGTTTCTGTGTTACCCTCTTTAAAAGAAAAAAAAAACACCCAGCAAGATGCGTGTTGACTATTACCAGCACTCCTTGGGAGCAGCATTTTAGAATGCATTCTAGCCCACGCAGGTCCTCAGTCTGGAGAATGGTTCAGTGGCCAGGGCATTTTCGAGGAGCTGGGAGAAGAACAAAGTTGCACTAGCTTCCAGTACATTACTTGAGTACAGAGAGAAACTAGGCTGTCTAACCCAGCAAAGATGCACAGGAATCCCGGGAGCTTCCTTAACTGAGTCAAACAGTTGGCTCAGCTGTGCCCTGAGTTGTTGCTACTGGCTGGTACCTGTTTTCCAGGGATCAGGCAAGACTCTTTCCTAGCCCTACCTGAGGAAATGGGATTGAATCTGGGATAATGGGTGGTTGGACAGCACTGTGGGAGCCAGGTTGGAGTAGGCTTTCTTAAGCCATTGTGCTGGTCCTGCCCATCCCAGTCCCCAAATCCAGGAACTGTTGAATCCAAATCAGAGGCTTGTTTTAACTTTGCAATGCCGGTGGACCTACTGCTCTAAGGTAAAAGCATAACACAAACTTTTCCATTCCAGTCTTCGGGCTCTTACACATGACAGCAGAAGAAAGATCGTATATGCAGGTAAACATTCTGCTGCTGCATGCAAAGCCCAATCTAGCCTGAGCATGCCTTGCTTAATTAGTTATTGAACGGATGGAACTGAGGCCATTAGCCAATAAAGCAGCAGCCCTTCATGTTTAGAATCTGATAATTTTTGTCTCCACTGAAGGCAGTAAGACTTCCAGAGCTGCCCATTTGTGATCTCCCTGGGGAGGCTTTCGATCAGGCCTGTCTGCTGCCCAACTGCGGTGGGGCCCCGGATGGAAGAAACTTAACCATGAAGTGACAGCCTGCAAGTGACCTGCGTGAGGTTTCAGTCCATGAGGTCATTGTGGAGGTCACTCTGCAGTTAGGCTTGGACTCTTGTTCTGCAGCTTTCCTGACTGAGCTTGGACTCTTGTTTACTTTCTCAAAAGCTGGAGTTATAGGTATTGCTTGTAGCTTATTTGGATTGATTCAGTCTGTGCCTTTGCTACAGATGCTTTGAAGTAGGTAATGTTTAAAAAGTCCTCTGTAATAATTGCTTTTCCCTGTTTGCTCATTGGTCTGGAACAGGCATTTACCTTCAAATCCCACCACTGCATGAAGTAGCCACATAGAATACTAAAATTAGAGCTGGCTGAAATTGTTCCCAAATCACAACACTGCTCTTCATCCACTTTCTCCCCCCTCCTCCAGTATTTCAGTAGAGGAAGTCAAATTAATCTTGGAGCAAGTCTTGTTTTACGCAAATGAAAAGGGCTAATTTTGTAGTATGGTTTTTGCTGAATGTTCTTTGTATCCCCAAAATAGATAGCAGAAGTTTGGTACTCAATCTGGGAAGGGATTTGTTGAAGATAATGAATCTTTTTGAGACTAGCTTTATAATTCAATGTTTTTAAAATGTGTGGAGCAATAGCTCTGAGTCACATCAATAACAGAATGAGGCTGCAGTCCTAAGCATACACCAGGGAATAAAACCCATAGAACTCAGTAGGGCTCACTTTTGAGTAAACATGCTTGGGATTGTACTGTTAATGTGACTGAAAACTGATAAGCACACTAGCACCTCTGAGTAGTAATCTGTGAGTTTTGTATAACAGAACATATATTACTTAGGGTCTGCAATATTAGCAGGTACAGTATAACAACAACCTGGCTAGATAGCTGAGAGACCAGTCATTCTAGAGACGGCTTCCAGTCTGTCCTGTGAACTTTCATAGGAGGGAGGTGTTTTGGCCATCCCCATGATCTTCTGTTGTGAAAACGAGGTGAAGAAAACAAGGTGTCCACAAGAAAAATGAGGTGTTCTGGTGTGATTCTGATGGTGGTTGGAATGTATTTCAAATGGGCATGTTGTATTGCAATGCTAGAGTGCACAGGTTGAGCCCTTCCTTCTATGCTTTGCTGTGGGTTATGGCTTATGTTGCATAAGGCATTAGAGGAAAGTTGCTGCAAAGATTCCTTTTACTGTGTTTCCTGTCGCATGCGAGTGCTTTGCAGTCCTTTACTCTAATGCTGAGCTAAAATAATGTTCCTGACCCATGTATCAGAAGTCTAAGAAAGGGATGTAAAAAATGTGCCAGTTGTAGGCCAGTTTTTTAAAGACACAAAGGAGTATGTAAAGGACGAGCTTTGATGAATCTTTGCACTATTTTCAGAACAATGGGAATTTCCCATTCTTTAGTTTCCACACAACTTACTGATTGGATCAATCTTGCTTTATCAGTTTATGGGTCAACTGACATGTGGCATTTGTGCAGATGGGGACATGAAGCTCTTGACTCCATGACAGAAAACCTGACTCTTATTTGGAATTTTTCATGGAAAGGGATTAACTGGCAGAATGATTTGGAAAGAGATGTTTTTCATCAGATTGAAGATGGC